>NC_134825.1:7839760-8007343 GCF_004210375.1 Tachypleus tridentatus | reverse complement strand
TTTATTTTCTTTCTTTAAAACCGTGGTATCTTTCTCCACCAAGACTATTTGTGATATTTTCTTACTTTCTGTAAAACCGTGGTATCTTTCTCCACCAAGACTATTTGTGGTATTTATTTTATTTCTGTAAAACCGTGGTATCTTTCTCCACCAAGACTATTTGTGATATTTATTTTCTTTCTGTAAAACCGTGGTATCTTTCTCGTCCAAGACTATTTGTGATATTTTCTTTACTTTCTGTAAAACCGTGGTATCTTTCTCCACCAAGACTATTTGTATATTTATTTTCTTTCTGTAAAACCGTGGTATCTTTCTCCACCAAGACTATTTGTGATATTTATTTTCTTTATGTAAAACCGTGGTATCTTTCTCTCCCAAGACAATTTGTGGTATTTATTTTTTTTCTGTAAAACCGTGGTATCTTTCTCCACCAAGACTATTTGTGGTATTTATTTTCTTTCTGTAAAACCGTGGTATCTTTCTCCAACAAGACTATTTGTGATATTTTCTTACTTTCTGTAAAACCGTGGTATCTTTCTCCACCAAGACTATTTGTGATATTTATTTTATTTCTGTAAAATTGTGGTATATTTCTCCACCAAGACTACTTCTGATATTTATTTTATTTCTGTAAACCCGTGGTATCTTTCTCCACCAAGACTATTTGTGGTATTTATTTTCTTTCTATAAAACCGTGGTATCTTTCTCCACCAAGACTATTTGTGTATTTATCTTCTTTCTGTAAAACCGTGGTATCTTTCTCCACCAAGACTATTTGTGATATTTATTTTATTTCTGTAAAACCGTGGTATCTTTCTCCACCAAGACTATTTGTGGTATTTTCTTACTTTCTGTAAAACCGTGGTATCTTTCTCCACCAAGACTATTTGTGGTATTTATTTTCTTTCTGTAAAACCGTGGTATCTTTCTCCACCAAGACTATTTGTGATATTTATTTTATTTCTGTAAAACCGTGGTATCTTTCTCCACCAAGACTATTTGTGGTATTTATTTTATTTCTGTAAAACCGTGGTATCTTTCTCCACCAAGACTATTTGTGATATTTATTTTCTTTCTGTAAAACCGTGGTATCTTTCTCCACCAAGACTATTTGTGGTATTTTCTTACTTTCTGTAAAACCGTGATATCTTTCTCCACCAAGACTATTTGTGATATTTATTTTATTTCTGTAAAACCGTGGTATCCTTTTCCATCAAGACAATCTGTGGTATTTTCATACCTTCTGTAAAACCGTGGTTTCTTTCTCCACCAAGACTATTTGTGGTATTTTCTTACTTTCTGTAAAACCATGGTATCCTTCTCCACCAAGACTATTTGTGGTATTTTCTCACTTTCTGTAAAACCGTGGTATTTTTCTCCACCAAGACTATTTGTGGTATTTATTTTCTTTCTGTAAACCCGTGGTATCTTTCTCCACCAAGACCATTTGTGGTATTTATTTTCTTTCTATAAAACCGTGGTATCTTTCTCCACCAATACTATTTGTGGTATTTATTTTCTTTCTATAAAACCGTGGTATCTTTCTCCACCAAGACTATTTGTGGTATTTTCTTACCTTCTGTAAAACCGTGGTATCTTTCTCCACCAAGACTTTTGTGATATTTATTTTCTTTCTGTAAAACCGTGGTATCTTTCTCCACCAAGACTATTTTGTATTTATTTTATTTCTGTAAAACCGTGGTATCTTTCTCCACCAAGACTATTTGTGATATTTTCTTACTTTCTGTAAAACCGTGGTATCTTTCTCCACCAAGACTATTTGTGATATTTATTTTATTTCTGTAAAACCGTGGTATCTTTCTCCACCAAGACTATTTGTGATATTTTCTTACTTTCTGTAAAACCGTGGTATCTTTCTCCACCAAGACTATTTGTGGTATTTATTTTCTTTCTATAAAACCGTGGTATCTTTCTCCACCAAGACTATTTGTGGTATTTATTTTATTTCTGTAAAACCGTGGTATCTTTCTCCACCAAGACTATTTGTGATATTTATTTTCTTTCTGTAAAACCGTGGTATCTTTCTCGTCCAAGACTATTTGTGATATTTTTTACTTTCTGTAAAACCGTGGTATCTTTCTCCACCAAGACTATTTGTGATATTTATTTTCTTTCTGTAAAACCGTGGTATCTTTCTCCATGAAGACTATTTGTGGTATTTATTTTCTTTATGTAAAACCGTGGTATCTTTCTCTACCAAGACAATTTGTGGTATTTATTTTTTTTCTGTAAAACCGTGGTATCTTTCTCCACCAAGACTATTTGTGATATTTATTTTATTTCTGTAAAACTGTGGTATCTTTCTCCACCAAGACTATTTGTGATATTTATTTTATTTCTGTAAAACCGTGGTATCTTTCTCCACCAAGACTATTTGTGATATTTATTTTATTTCTTTAAAACCGTGGTATCTTTCTCCACCAAGACTACTTCTGATATTTATTTTATTTCTGTAAAACCGTGGTATCCTTTTCCATCAAGACGATCTGTGGTATTTTCATACCTTCTGTAAAACCGTGGTTTTTTTCTCCATGAAGACTATTTGTGGTATTTTCTTACTTTCTGTAAAACCATGGTATTTTTCTCCACCAAAACTATTTGTGGTATTTATTTTCTTTCTGTAAACCCGTTGTATCTTTCTCCACCAAGACTATTTGTGGTATTTATTTTCTTTCTATAAAACCGTGGTATCTTTCTCCACCAAGACTATTTGTGGTATTTATTTTCTTTCTATAAAACCGTGGTATCTTTCTCCACCAAGACTATTTGTGATATTTATTTTATTTCTGTAAAACTGTGGTATCTTTCTCCACCAAGACTATTTGTGATATTTATTTTATTTCTGTAAAACCGTGGTATCTTTCTCTTCCAAGACTATTTGTGATATTTATTTTCTTTCTGTAAAACCGTGGTATCTTTCTCCACCAAGACTATTTGTGATATTTTCTTACTTTCTGTAAAACCGTGGTATCTTTCTCCACCAAGACTATTTGTGATATTTATTTTCTTTCTGTAAAACTGTGGTATCTTTCTCCACCAAGACTATTTGTGATATTTTCTTACTTTCTGTAAAACCGTGGTATCTTTCTCCACCAAGACTATTTGTGATATTTATTTTATTTCTGTAAAACCGTGGTATCTTTCTCCACCAAGACTATTTGTGGTATTTATTTTCTTTCTGTAAAACCGTGGTATCTTTCTCCACCAAGACTATTTGTGATATTTATTTTATTTCTGTAAAACTATGGTATCTTTCTCCACCAAGACTATTTGTGATATTTTCTTACTTTCTGTAAAACCGTGGTATCTTTCTCCACCAAGACTATTTGTGATATTTATTTTCTTTCTGTAAAACCGTGGTATCTTTCTCCACCAAGAGTATTTGTGGTATTTTCTTACTTTCTGTAAAACCGTGATATCTTTCTCCACCAAGACTTTTTGTGGTATTTATTTTATTTCTGTAAAACCGTGGTATCTTTCTCCACCAAGACTATTTGTGATATTATCTTACTTTCTGTAAAACCGTGGTATCTTTCTCTACCAAGACTATTTGTGGTATTTATTTTATTTCTGTAAAACCGTGGTATCTTTCTCCACCAAGACTATTTGTGATATTTATTTTCTTTCTGTAAAACCGTGGTATCTTTCTCCTCCAAGACTATTTGTGATATTATCTTACTTTCTGTAAAACCGTGGTATCTTTCTCCACCAAGACTATTTGTGGTATTTTTTTTCTTTCTATAAAACCGTGGTATCTTTCTCCACCAAGACTATTTGTGGTATTTATTTTCTTTCTGTAAAACCGTGGTATCTTTCTCAACCAAGACTATTTGTGATATTTATTTTCTTTCTGTAAAACCGTGGTATTTTTCTTTTCTCTGTTGTCTCTAACCTTGGATTCCTGGTTAGCTGAGTTATTGCTCCTGTTTGTTTCTGTACATTTTATTTGTTGTTGGCTTGTTTTCTGTTGCCATTGGTCAGTTTTTCTTCTGGTATCATTTCCCTCTTGCAAATTTTGAGTCTTCCCCATTTAAGACTTTTTCTTTAATTATCTTACCTTCAAATCGAATCCCATTATTTATCAGTTTTGTTTATGTATATATAATTTATAAGTGAAGTTTTCTTTCATTTTTAGAGTTTTCTGTAACGACTCACAGAATTCGTATTAAAAAAATTAAAACAGAGTCGCCATTTTTAATCTCATCAATTCAGTTAAAAATCACAGCTGATGTAACACTGTGGTGGAAAAGAAGGTATGAGATCCACTTTTTGACGCTGATTGTTGTTACGCAGGTAATATATAGCCACCGGAAATTTGTTTTGGTTTGATTTGTATTCAATTTCGCGCAAAGCTAAACGAGGGCTATCTTCACTAGCCGTCACTAAACTAGCAGTGTAAAACTAGAGGTAAGGTAGCTAAGCTAGTCATCACCACCCATCGCTAACTCTTGGGCTTCTCTTTTACCAACGAATTGTGGGATTGACCGCCACTTATAACGGCCCCACGGCTGAAAGGGCGAGCATGTTTGATGCGACAGGGATTTTAACACGCGACCATCAGATTACGAGTAGAGTGCCTCAACCACCTGGCCATGTCGGGCCCCGAAAATTTGGTCACTTATAGGAAAGGAATGTACTCACACTTTCCTCCATATCGTTGAATCTTAGAGATGTGTACTGATCGGTGATTTTGAACTTCCATGGTGGGAATATTCCTTATACCTAATGGCTTTGGAGAATACAAGAATATGGATTATCTTGGGACACCAGGACCATGCTGCAACAAATGGTGTGAGTGTGTTTTTCTTATAGCAAAGCCATATTGGGCTATCTGCTCAGCTCACCGAGGGGAATCGAACCTCTGATTTTAGCGTTGTAAATCCGGAGACATACCGCTGTACTAGCGGGTGGCACAACAAATGGTACACAAGCCACCATAGGAAAAATGTAATATCTTCTAAAAGGTAAGAACTGATGGATAAGAAGTTATTATATGGTGAGGCACCAAAATAATTTTAAAGTAACATAACTAAAGCTTTCTTAAATTGGAATATTTAAAGGTATCCTAACGCATAAATTAACAGCACTAAAAATACGCATTTAAAGAGGCAAGCTTAAATAGCAAATTAGAAAATAAAATCAAAAAGTTAACTTTTTCTTTTAACATATTTAGAACAAATCTCTACTTCCATTTTATTCCTATTTTAACGTTTTCTTTTACTGAAAGCTACATTAATATGTCGACATCTATCCTTCGTTTTGCAATGATGTAACATCTTGTGAGTTTCTTAAAACACATTTCTTATTTCGCCACAGCCTCTTTAAAATTAGCTATTTTTTAGGGAAGAGAAGGAAGATGTCATGAAGGATTGGAAATGTCTAGAAACATGTCATTATATTTATATTGCCACTTTACACTGTTCTACCCAATTTAAGTTTGTTTACAAATATTTTACGTAGATATAAAAAAGTATTTTCATCACAATGGTAATCTATTTCCAAATCAAAGATGGCGTCATTTCTGGTTCATGAAAGAAAGAAAAAAGTAAAGGTTTTTGGTTTTGTAACGTTATGTTTCATTTCTTAGTTATACTGCTTATAGTTAGTTAGTTACCTGAATAAGAAATAGAACTGACAAAATTATGAAACATAAAACTCGCTAATAAGAAATATAAAGCACTTGGCCTATCTGGTTTTTCTCTAACTAGACAGATAGTCTATAATTTTATATCAATATTAATGTAAGTGACCTAAGATATTCTTAACTGTGGAAGTTTTAATGAATCAGGCGTGATCTGTTGGTAGGTGTGATCTGAGAGTCCATGGACTGTACTTCGGTGTCTCGGAAATGCGATCCGTACTTTAGGAGTGTGAATGAATTACAAAATTAGCCCAGAAGTTGAAAGTGGATACTGTTAACTTACTGTCTTCCCTCTTGCCTGGCATTTCAAAAATTAGGAACGACTACAGCTTATGGAAGCCCTATGTAACTGAAACAAACAACAGATTTATTAAGTGTGAATATTGTGAAAATAATTTTCATACATATAGTTTTTTAAATACTAACCTGTGTAAGTAATTCAATGTCTGAAGAAAACGAAGTTTTTATCCATTTTTTATGAAATGATGTTAAACGTCAATATTTGATATTTCTTTGGTATTCCAGGCACCACTAAGTGAATTGAATCTCGATCAGCCTTTGTATGTGGGTGGGTTTAGAAATCTGTCTTCCCTGAATAAATATTCTGGCATATTTAAGAGATTCAACGGTGCTATCCAGCGAATTATTGTAAACGGGGAAATATGGGATAACTTATTCGATAAGGCAACAGACTCGGTTGGAGTGAGTACATACACTGGAGCACCATGTGCAGAAGGGATATGTTTGAATGAAGGAATCTGTGTCCCCGTGCTGAACGAATTCACGTGCCGATGTCCCACGAAATTTATTGGTCTTCAGTGTGAAAAAAGTAAGTTGAATGAACGTTAATATGTGGCTTCCATTACGTGATAAATATTGTTTAAAGTTAAAAATTGTTTGAAAGTCTAAGGATTTTATCGCTGTGAGTAACTTACCCACTGAACTGAAATAATGTAATTTTTGTGACATATTTGCTTCAGAAATTATTGTTTGCAGCATAATTTAAGATTTTATGGTCAATGAGTGTCATGGTATTACATTATTTACCCTGTTAAGTTTGTTGCCTTACGATTATTTAACTTGAATTTCCATACAGTACAGGCAAGACTCATATAAATTATGATTTTTTGCTACTATCTAGTCACATATTTGCGTCCAATAGGAGTTATGTGTTTGATAATCCTGTAATCATTATTTGGTTAAACCCTAGAGTAATGGTCCAGTGTAGTGTAAACAAATTTTCTAAAGACTTCTTCATAATGTCAACTTTCAAAGAGAAATGTTTGTGTTTTTCTAGGTTTGGTGAAAGAAGACAAAAACAGACCAGTATCTTTTAATGGGAAAACGTATTTCAGCTTTCCCAACAGAATATCTAGGAGGTTTGTTTTAATTTCGTATCACCAGCTTTGCTAACAGAATATCTAGGAGGTTTGTTTTAATTTCGTATCACCAGCTTTGCTAACAGAATATCTAGGAGGTTTGTTTTAATTTCGTATCACCAGCTTTGCTAACAGAATATCTAGGAGGTTTGTTTTAATTTCGTATCACCAGCTTTGCAAACAGAATATCTAGGAGGTTTGTTTTAATTTCGTATCACCAGCTTTGCTAACAGAATATCTAGGAGGTTTGTTTTAATTTCGTATCACCAGCTTTGCTAACAGAATATCTAGGAGATTTGTTTTTATTTCGTATCATAGAAGTTTAACGAAGTGAAGTATAACAAACTTAATTATATCTCCTACGTATAGGTTCTTAATTATATCTCCTACATATAGGTTCTTAGAGGGAATAAACGATTTGATGGTCAACAAAAAATAAACCCTAATAACCCCTGGCAAAAATATCTAGTAAAATAGGTAATCATTGTATTCGTTGCTAAGTAACAAGAGGTGGATTTATTTTTTGATTTTACTCTACTGACATATTTTATGATAAAATTTAAATCATCTCTGTTATATTTCTAAAGCTACTTCAGTCGTGTTTCAAAGTTAAGGTAACAGGACCTATAAATGAACTAACTACACATGGTCTGTACAAACACCGTCTCTGCTTATATCCAGTTCTAAGATACTAACTATTTACTTTGATCTTTCTCTATACTAACAGTGAAGGCCTGTCGCTGGAAGCAATGGAGACAGGGTAAGACATCTTGTTCAATTTACGCATGCTCTAATTAAACACAATTTGCATGAAACTCGGCTAGGTTTCCAACTACTCTATTACCATCGTCTGTCTTTTCATACGTACATAATAAAAATGTTACTTATAACCTGTAGACTTCCTGCTACTGGTTTCTTAGTCGTCAGTATCCTCTGTCTTTTTATACGTACATAAAAAATGTTACTTACAATCTACAGACTTGCTGCTACTGATTTTTTAGTCATCAGTATCCTCTGTTTTGAATACGTAGGTAATAAAAATGTTACTTATAACCTGTACACTTGCTGCTACTGCTTCCTTAGTCATCAGTATCCTCTTTCTTTTCAAACGTACATAATAAAAATGTTACTTACAACCCTGTAGACCTCTGCTACTGGTTCTTCAGTCATCATTATCCTTTGTCATTTTATACGTACATAAAAAATGTTACTTATAAACTGTAGACGCCGCTACTGTTTCCTTAGTCATCAGTATCCTCTGTCATTTTATATGTACGTAATACAAATGTTGCTTATAACCTGTAGACTTGCTTCTTCTCGTTCCTCAGTCATCAGTATCCTCTGTCTCTTTATACGTGTATAATAAAAATTTTGCTTATAACCTGTAGACTTGCTGCTACTGGTTCCTTAATCATCAGTATCCTACGTCTTTTTATTTGTACATAAAAAAACGTTAATTATAACTTCTCGACTTGCTGCTACTGTTTCCTTAGTCATCATTATCATCTGTTTTTTTTTATACGTACGTAATAAAAACGTTACTTACAACCTGTAGACTTGCTGCTACTGGTTCCTTAGTCATCATTATCGTCTGTCTTTTTATACGTACATAATGAAAAGGTTACTTATAACCTATAGACTTGCTACTACAGACTCCTTAGTCATCAGTATCCTCTGTCTTTTTATACGTGTATAATAAAAATGTTGCTTATAATCTGTAGACTTGCTGCTATTGGTTCCTTAATCATCAGTATCCTCTGTCTTTTTATACGTACATAATAAAAATATTACTTATAACCTGTCGACTTGCTACTACTATTTCCTTAGTCATCATTACACTTTTGTTTTTTATACTTACATTAGAAAAATGTTACTTATAACCTGTACACTTACTGCTACTAGTTTTTTATTCATCAGTATCTTCCGTCTATTAATACGTGCATAATAAAAATGTTACTTAAAACCTGTAGAATTGCTGCTACTAGTTCCTTAGGCATCAGTATTCTCTGTCTTTTCATACGTACATAATAAAAACATTAATTATAACCTCTAGACTTGCTGCTACTAGTTCCTTAATCATCAGTATCCTCTGTCTTTTTATACGTGTATAATAAAAATGTTGCTTATTACCTGTAGACTTGATGCTACTAGTTCCTTAGTCATCATCATCGTCTGTCTTTTTATACGTACATAATGAAAAGGTTACTTATAACTTATAGACTTGCTACCACAGATTCCTTAGTCATCATTATACTTTTGTTTTTTATATGTACATAATAAAAATGTTATTTATAACCTGTACATTTCTCTTACTGGTTTCTTAGTCACCAGTATCCCCTATCTTTTTTTACGTACATAATATAAATATCACTTATAACCTGTAGATTTGCTACTACTGTTTCCTAAATCATCATTATTTTCTGTCTTAATATACGTGCATAAAAAAATGTTACTTATAACCTGTATACTTGCTGCTACTGGTTCCTTAGTCATCATTATCGTCTGTCTTTTTATACGTACATAATAAAAAGGTTACTTATAACCTATAGACTTGTTGCTACAGATTCCTTAGTCATCAGTATCCTCTGTCTATTTATACTTACATAATAAAACAGTTACTTAAAACCTGTAGTCTTGCTGCTACTGGTTTCTTAGTCATCAGTATCTTCAATCTGTTAATACGTACATAATAAAAATGTCACTTAAAACCTGTAGAATTGCTGCTTCTAGTTCCCTAGTCATCAGTATTCTCTGTCTTTTCATACGTACGTAATAAAAACATTAATTATAACTTATAGACTTGCTGCTACTGGTTCCTTAATCATCAGTATTTTATATCTTTTTATACGTACATAATAAAAATATTACTTATAACCTATAGACTTGCTACTACTGTTTCCTTAGTCATCATTATACTTTTGTTTTTTATACGTACATAATAAAAATGTTAATTTTAACTTCTCGACTTGCTGCTACTCCTTCCTTAGTCAACAGTATTCTCTATCTTTTTAAATGTACATAATAAAAATGTTACTTACAACCCTGTAGACCTCTGCTACTGGTTCCTTAGTCATCATTATTCTCTGTCATTTTATACGTACATAAAAAATGTTTCTTATAACTTTAGACTTCCTGCTACTGGTTTTTTACTCATCATTATCCTCTGTCTTTGTATAGGTACATAATAACAATGTTACTGATAAACTGCAGACACTCCTACTGATTCCTTAGTTACCAGTATCCTTTATCTTTTTATACGTAAGTAATAAAAATATCACTTATAACCTATAGACTTGCTGCTACTTGTACCTAAATCATCATTATCTTCTGTCTTTTTATACGTGCATAAAAAATATTACTTATAACCTGTAGACTTGCTGCTACTGATTCCTTAACAATCAGTGTCCTCTGTTTTTTACACGTGCATAATAAAATTGTTACTTATAACCTATAGACTTGCTGCTACCGATTTTTTAGTCATCAGTATTCTCTGTGTTTTGTACGTGCATAAAAAAATGTTACTTATAACCTGTATACTTGCTGCTACTGGTACCTTAGTCATGATTATCGTTTGTGTTATAAAACGTACATAATAAAAAGGTTACTTATAATCTATAGACTTGCTGCTGTAGATTCTTTAGTCATCAGTATCCTCTGTCTTTTTATACGTACGTAATAACAATCTTACTTATAACCTGTCCACCTGCTGCTACTGTTTCCTTAACCATCAGTATTTTCTATCATTTAATATGTGCGTAATAAAAATGTTACTTTTAACCTGTAAACTTGCTTCATCAGTATCCTCTGTCTCTTTCTACGTACATAAAAAATGTTACTTATAACCTGTAATGTTGCTGCTTCTGGTTCCTTAGTCATTTGTATCCTCTGTGATTTTATACGTGTGAAATAATAATGTTTCTTATAACCTGTAGACTTGCTGCTACTTCTTCCTTTATCATCAGTATTTTATATCTTTTTATACGTACATAATAAAACGTTAATTACAACTTGTAGACTTGCTCCTACCGGTATCTTAGTTATCAGTGTCCTCTGTCATTTATACGTACATAATAATAATTTTATTTATAACCTGTAGACTTCCTGCTACTACTTCCTTAGTCATCAGTATTCTCTATCTTTTTAAACGTACGTAATAAAAATATCACTTATAACCTGTAGACTTGCTGGTACTGGTTCCTAAATCATCATTATCTTCTGTCTTTTTATACGTGCATACAAAATGTTACTTATAACCTGTAGACTTGCTGCTACTGGTTCCTTAGTCATCAGTATCCCCTATCTTTTTTTACGTACATAATATAAATATCACTTATAACCTGTAGTCTTGCTACTACTGGTTCTTTAACCATCAGTATTTTCTGTCGGTTTATATGTACGTAATAAAAATCTTACTTATAACATGTAGATTTGCTTCTTCTCGTTCCTTAGTCATCAATATTTTCTGTCTTTTATACGTACATAATAAAAATGTTATTTATAACCTGTACATTTCTCTTACGGCTTTCTTAGTCATCAGTATCCTCTGTTTTTTTATACGTACGTAATAAAAATGTCACTTATAACCTGTTGACTTGCTGGTACTGGTTCCTAAATCATCATTATCTTCTGTCTTTTTATACGTGCATAAAAAAATGTTACTTATAACCTATAGACATGCTGCTACTGGTACGTTAGTCATGATTATCGTCTGTGTTTTAAAACGTACATAATAAAAAGGTTACTTATAATCTATAGACTTGCTGATGTAGATTCTTTAGTCATCAGTATCCTCTGTCTTTTTATACGTACGTAATAACAATCTTACTTATAACCTGTAGACCTGCTGCTACTGTTTCCTTAACCATCAGTATTTTCTGTCGTTTAATATCTGCGTAATAAAAATGTTACTTATAACCTGTAAACTTGCTTCTTCTCGTTCCTTAGTCATCAGTATCCTCTGTCTCTTTATATGTACATAAAAAATGTTTCTTATAACCTGTAGACTTCTTGCTACTTGTTTTTTACTCATCATTATCCTCTGTCTTTGTATAGGTACATAATAAAAATGTTACTGATAAACTGCAGACGCTGCTACTGATTCCTTAGTTAGCAGTATCCTCTTTCTTTTTATACATACGTAATAAAAATATCACTTATAACCTATAGACTTGCTGCTACTTGTTCCTAAATCATCATTATCTTCTGTGTTTTAAAACGAACATAATAAAAAGGTTACTTATAATCTATAGACTTGCTGCTGTACATTCTTTAGTCATCAGTATCCTCTGTCTTTTTATACGTACGTAATAACAATCTTACTTATAACCTGTCAACCTGCTGCTACTGTTTCCTTAACCATCAGTATTTTCTATCATTTAATATGTGCGTAATAAAAATGTTACTTTTAACCTGTGAACTTGCTTCTTCTCGTTCCTTAGTAAAATAAAAATGCTACTAATAACCTGTGTATTTGCTGCTACTGGTTACTTAATCATCAGTATCTTCTGTCTCTTTCTACGTACATAAAAAATGTTATTTATAACCTGTAGACTTGCTGCTACTGGTTCCTTAGTCATCAGTATCCCCTATCATTTTTTACGTACATAATATAAATATCACTTATAACCTGTAGTCTTGCTACTACTGGTTCTTTAACCATCAGTATTTTCTGTCGGTTTATATGTACGTAATAAAAATGTTACTTATAACATGTAGATTTGCTTCTTCTCGTTCCTTAGTCATCAATATCCTCTGTCTTTTATACGTACATAATAAAAATGTTATTTATAACCTGTACATTTCTCTTACGGCTTTCTTAGTCATCAGTATCCTCTGTCTTTTTATACGTACGTAATAAAAATGTCACTTATAACCTGTTGACTTGCTGGTACTGGTTCCTAAATCATCATTATCTTCTGTCTTTTTATACGTGCATAAAAAAATGTTACTTATAACCTATAGACATGCTGCTACTGGTACGTTGGTCATGATTATCGTCTGTGTTTTAAAACGTACATAATAAAAAGGTTACTTATAATCTATAGACTTGCTGATGTAGATTCTTTAGTCATCAGTATCCTCTGTCTTTTTATACGTACGTAATAACAATCTTACTTATAACCTGTAGACCTGCTGCTACTGTTTCCTTAACCATCAGTATTTTCTGTCGTTTAATATCTGCGTAATAAAAATGTTACTTATAACCTGTAAACTTGCTTCTTCTCGTTCCTTAGTCATCAGTATCCTCTGTCTCTTTATATGTACATAAAAAATGTTATTTATAACCTGTAGACTTGCTGCTACTAGTTCCTTAATGATCAGTATCCTCTGTCGTTTTATACGTACATAATAAAAATGTTACTTACAACCTGTAGATTTGCTGCTACTGGTTCCTTAGTCATCATTATTTTCTGTCATTTTATACGTACATAAAAAATGTTTCTTATAACCTGTAGACTTCCTGCTACTTGTTTTTTACTCATCATTATCCTCTGTCTTTGTATAGGTACATAATAAAAATGTTACTGATAAACTGCAGACGCTGCTACTGATTCCTTAGTTAGCAGTATCCTCTTTCTTTTTATACATACGTAATAAAAATATCACTTATAACCTATAGACTTGCTGCTACTTGTTCCTAAATCATCATTATCTTCTGTGTTTTAAAACGAACATAATAAAAAGGTTACTTATAATCTATAGACTTGCTGCTGTACATTCTTTAGTCATCAGTATCCTCTGTCTTTTTATACGTACGTAATAACAATCTTACTTATAACCTGTCAACCTGCTGCTACTGTTTCCTTAACCATCAGTATTTTCTATCATTTAATATGTGCGTAATAAAAATGTTACTTTTAACCTGTGAACTTGCTTCTTCTCGTTCCTTAGTAAAATAAAAATGCTACTAATAACCTGTGTATTTGCTGCTACTGGTTACTTAATCATCAGTATCTTCTGTCTCTTTCTACGTACAAAAAAAATGTTATTTATAACCTGTAATCTTGCTGCTTCTGCTTCCTTAGTCATTAGTATCCTCTGTGATTTTATACGTGTTTAAAGATGTTTCTTATAACCTGTAGACTTGCTGCTACTTGTTCCTTTATCATCAGTATTTTATATCTTTTTATACGTACATAATAAAAATGTTACTAATAACCTGTGTACTTGCTGCTACTGGTTACTTAACCATCAGTATCTTCTGTCCTTTAATACCTACATAATAAAACGTTACTTACAACCTGTAGTCTTGCTGCTACCGGTTCCTTAGTCATCAGTATCCTCTGTCTTTTATACGTACATAATAATAATTTTATTTATAACCTGTAGACTTCCTGCTACTCCTTCCTTAGTCAACAGTATTCTCTATATTTTTAAATGTACATAATAAAAATGTTACTTACAACCCTGTAGACCCCTGCTACTGGTTCCTTAGTCATCATTATCCTCTGTCATTTTATACGTACATAAAAAATGTTTCTTATAACCTGTAGACTTCCTGCTACTGGTTTTTTACTCATCATTATCCTCTGTCTTTGTATAGGTACATAATAAAAATGTTACTGATAAACTGCAGACGCTGCTACTGATTCCTTAGTCATCAGTATCCTCTGTCTTTTTAGACGTACATAATAAAAATGTGACTTATATCCTCTTGACTTGCTGCTACTGATTCCTTAGTCATCAGTGTCCTCTGTTTTTTTCACGTGCATCATAAAATTGTTACTTATAACCTATAGACTTGCTACTACTTGTTCCTTAGTCATCAGTATTCTCTCTTTTTTCATACGTACATAATAAAAACGTTAATTATAACTTCTAGACTTGCTGCTACTAGTTCCTTAATCATCAGTATCCTATGTTTTTATACGTACATAATAAAAATGTTACTTATAACGTGTTGACTTGCTGCTACTGATTCCTTATTCATCAGTATCCTCTGTCTTTTTATAGGTACTTTATAAAAACGTTACTTACAACCTGTTGACTTCCTGCTATTAGTTCCTTAATCATCAGTATCATATGATTGTATACGTACATAATAAAAATGTTACCTACAACCTGCAGATTTGGTACTACTAGTTCATTAGTCATCAGTATCCCCTTTTTTTTACGTACATAACATAAATGTTTCTTATAATTTGTAGACTTGCTGCTACTGATTCCTTAGTCATCATTATCCTCTGTTTTTTTATATGTACATAATAAAAATATTACTTATAACCTGAAGACTTTCTGCTTTACGTTCTTTACTAATCAGTATCCTCGGTTTTTTTATACGTACATAATAAAAATGTTACTTATAACCTGTAGCCTTGCTGTTTCTTTTTCCTTAGTTATCAGTATCTTCTGTCTTTTTATACGTACTTAATAAAAGGTTAATTATAACTTCTAGACTTGCTGCTACTCTTTCCTTAGTCATCAGTATCCTCTGTCTTTTTATACGTACATAATAAGAATGTTACTTATAACCTGTAGACTGGCTGCTAATGGTTCCTTAGTCATCAGTATTTTCTGTCGTTTTATATGAACGTAATAAAAACGTTACTTACAACCTGTAGACTTCCTGCTACCGGTTTCTTAGTCATCAGTATCCTATGTTTTTTATACTACATAATAAAAATGTTACTTACAACCCTGTAGACTTGCTGCTACTTGTCCCTAAATCATTATTATCTTCTGTCTTTTTATACGTACGTACAAAATGTTACTTATATCCTGTAGACTAGCTGCTACTGGTTCCTTAATCATCATTTTAGTCTGTCTTTTTATACGTACATATTAAATATCTTACTTATAACCTGTAGACCTGCTGCTACTGGTTCTTTAACCATCAGTATTTTTTATCGGTTTATATGTACGTAATAAAAATGTTACTTATAACATGTGGACTTGCTTCTTCTCGTTCCTTAGTCATCAGTATTCTCTGTCTCTTTATACGTATATAAAAATATGATATTTTTAACTTGTAACCTTGCTGCTTTTGGTTCCTTAGGCATCAGTATTTTCAGTCTTTTTGTAGGTACGTAATAACAATGTTCATTATAACTTGTAGACTTGCTCCTACTGGTTCATTATTCATCAGTATCCTCTGTTTCTTTATACCAACATAATAAAAATGTGACTTTTAACCTATTGACTTGCTGCTATTGATTCCTTGGTCATCAGTATCTCCTGTCTTTTTACACGTACGTAATAAAAAATGTTAGTTATAACCTATAGACTTGCTGCAACTTGTTTCTTAATGATCAGTATCCTCTGTCGTTTTATACGTACATAATAAAAATGTGACTTATAACCTATTGACTTGCTGCTACTGTTTTTTTTATTCAGTACATGCTGTTTGTTTATACGTGCATTATAAAAACGTAATTTATAATCTGTGGTGTTGCTGCTACTGATTCCTTTTTCATCAATATCCTCTGTCTTTTTATACGAACGTAATAAAAAATGTTACTTACAACCTGTAGAGTTTCTGCTACTGGTTTCTTAGTCATCAGTATCCTCTGTCATTCAATACGTAAATAATAAAAACGTTACTTATAACCTGTAGACTTTCTGCTACTGGTTCTTTATTCATCAGTATCCTCTGTCTTTTTATACGTACGTAATAAAAACGTTACTTACAACCTGTAGACTTGCTGCTACTTGTTCCTTAGTCATTAGTATTTTCTAACTTTTTATACGTTCTTAATAAAAACGTTAATTATAACTTCTAGACTTGCTGCTAATGTTTCTTTAGTCGTCAGTATCCTATGTATTTTTACACGTACATTATAAAAATGTTACTTACAACCTGTAGACTTCTTGCTACTGGTTTTCTAGTATTCAGTATATGCTGTCTTTTAAAATGTACATTATAAAAACGTAATTTATAACCTGTGGAAATGCTGCTATTGATACCTTTGTCATCAGTATCCTCTGTCTTTTTATAGCAACGTAGTAAAAAATGTTACTTATAACCTGTACACTTGCATCTACTTGTTCCTTAATCATCAGTATCTTATGTTTTTCATACGTACATAACAAAAATGTTACTTTCAACTTGTAGACTAACTGCTTTTGGTTCCTTAGTCATCAGTATCCTCTGTCTTTTTATACTTACATAATAAGAATGATACTTATAACCTGTAGATTTGCTGCTAATGGGTGCTTAGTCATCTGTGTTTTATGTCTTTTTATTCGAACAATATAAAAATTTTACTTACAACTTGTAGACTTGCTGCTACTGGTTCCTCAGTCATCATTATCCTCTGACTTTTATCAGTACATAATAAAATATTTACATATAACCTATATACTTGCTGCTTCTGATTCATTAGTCATCAGTATTTTCTGTCTTTTTATACGTACATAATAAAAATGTCACTTACAACATGTAGACTTGCTGCTACTGCTTCCTTAGTCATCAGTATACTCTGTGTCTTTATACGTTCATAAGAAAAATGTTTCTTATAACCTCTAGACTTGCTGCTACTGGTTTCTTAGTCATCAGTATCCTCTCTCTTTTTATACGTACGTTATAAAAATTCAACTTGTAGAGTTCCTGCTACCGATTTTTTAGTCGTCAGTATATACTGTCTTTTTATACGTACATGATAAAAATGTTACTTACAACCTGCAGACTTCCTCCTACTGGTTACTTACTCATCAGTCTCCTCTGTCTTTTATACGTACATAATAAAAATCTTAATTATAACCTGTACACTTTCTGCGTCTCTTTCCTTAGTCATCAGTATCTTCTCTCTTTTTACAGGTACGTTATAAAAATGTTACTTACAACCTGTGGACTTGCTGCTACCGGTTCCTTAGTCATCATTATTCTCTGTCTTTTTAGACGTACATAATAAAAATGTGACTTATAACCTATTGACCTGCTGGTACTGGTTTTTTAGTAGTCAGTATATGCTTTCTTTCTATACGTACATTATAAAAACGTAATATATAATTTGTGGAGTTGCTGCTACTGGTTCCTTAGTCATCAGTATCCTGTGTTTTTTCATTTGTACATAATAAGAATGTTACATATAACCTAAAAACTTGCTGCTACTGGTTCCTTAATCATCACTATCCTCTGTCTTTTATACTACATAATAAAAATGTTACATATAACCTGTAGACTTGCTCGTACTGGTCTTTTAATCATCAGTGTCTTCTATCTTTTTATACGTACATATTAGAAATGTTACTTACAACCTGTAGACTTCCTGCTACAGATACCTTAATCATCAGTATCCTCTATCTTTATATACGTACATAATAAAATGTTACTTATACCGTGTACTTTTGCTGCTTCTGGTTCCTTAGTCATCAGTATCCTTTCTTCTTTTTATACGTACATAATAACAATGTTAATTTTCACCTGTAGACCTGCTGCTACTGGTTCCTTAGTCATCACTATCGTTTATTGTTTTATACGTACGAAATAAAAAGGTTATTTAAAACCTGTAGAGTTGCTGCTACTAATTTTTTAGTCGTCAATATCCTCTGTCTTTTTATACGTATATAGTAATTATGTTACTTATAACCTGCACACTTTCTGCTACTGGTTCCTTAGTAATCATTATTCTATGAGTTTTTATCAGTACATAATAAAAATTGTACTTATAACCTTTTGACTTTCTGCTTCTGATTCAATAGTCATCAGTATTCTTTGTTTTTTTAAACGTACATAATAAAAATGTTATTTTTCACCTGTAGACCTGCTGCTACTGCTTTCTTAATCATTTGTATCCTATGTCTTTTTATTCGTACATAGTAAAAATGTTACTTACAAATGTAGACTTGCTGCTACTAGTTCCTTAGTCATCAGTATCATCTATCGTTTTATACGTACGTAAAAACACGTTACTTACAACCTGTAAACTTGCTGCTACACTTTCCTTAGTCATCAGTATCCTCTGTCATTTTATGCGTACATAAAATATGTTACTTACAACCTGTAAACTTGCTGCTACACTTTCCTTAGTCATCAGTATCCTCTGTCATTTTATGCGTACATAAAATATGTTACTTATAACCTGTAGACTTGCTGCTACTGGTTCCTAAATCATCATTATGCTCTGTTTTTTTATACGTGCACAAAAAATATTACTTATAACCTGCAGACCTGCTACTACTGGTTCCCTAGCCATCAGTATTTTCTGTCGTTTTATACGTACATAATAAAAATGTTACTTACAACCTATAGACTTGCTGCTGGTTTCTTCGTCATCAGTATTCTCTGTGTTTTTATATGTACGTAATAAAAATGTTACTTTTAACCTGTAGACTTGCTGCTATATGTTCCTTAGTCATCAGTATCCTCTGTCTTTTTAGACGTATATAACAAAAATTGGACTTATAACCTATTGACTTGCTGCTATTGATTCCTTGGTCATCAGTATTCCTGTATTTTTACACGTACGTTATAAAAAATGTTAGTTATAACCTGTAGACTTCCTGCAACTAGTTCCTTAATGATCAGTATCCTCTGTCTTTTTAGACGTACATAATAAAAATGTGACTTATAACCTATTGACTTGCTGCTACTGTTTTTTAGTATTCAGTACATGCTGTCTGTTTATACGTACATTATAAAAACGTAATTTATAATCTGTGGCGTTGCTGCTACTGATTCCTTTTTCATCAATATCCTCTTTCTTTTTATAGGAACGTAATAAAAACGTTACTTACAACCTGTAGTCTTGCTGTTACTACTTCCCTAGTCATCACTATCCGGTGTATTTTTATACGTACATAATAAGAATGTTACTTATACCGTGTAGTTTTGCTGCTTCTGGTTCCTTAGTCATCAGTATCCTTTCTTCTTTTTATACGTACATAATAACAATGTTAATTTTCACCTGGAGACCTGCTGCTACTGGTTCCTTAGTCATCACTATCGTTTTTTGTAATTTAAAAAACGTAATTTATAACCTGTGGAGTTGCTGCTATTGATACCTTTGTCATCAGTATCCTCTGTCTTTTTATACGTACATAAGAAGAGTGTTACTTATAACCTGAAAACTTGCTGATACTTGTTCCTTAATCATAGTATCCTATGTTCTTTATACGTACATAACAAAAATGTTACTTACAATCTGTAGACTTCCTGCTTTGGTTCCTTAGTCATCAGTATATTCTGTCTTTTTATACGTACATAATTAAATGTTACTTATAACCTCTAGACTTGCTACTACTGGTTCCTTAGTCAGGAGTATCCTCTGTGTTTTTATACGTACATAATAAAAATGTTATTTACAACCTGTAGACTTCCTGCTACCGATTCCTTAGTCATCAGTATTCTCTGTATTTTTACATATACATAATAGAAATGTTACTTACAATCTATAGATTTGCTGCTACTAATTTCTTAGTCATCAGTACCCTCTGTCGTTTTATACGTACGTGATAAAAATGTTACTTTTAACCGGTAGACCTGCTGCTACTAGTTTTTTAATCATCAGTATTCTCTGTCGTTTTGTACGTACGTAATAAAAACGTTACTTACAACCTTTAGACTTGCTGCTACTTCTTCCTTAGTCATCACTATCCTCTGTCTTTTTATACTACATAATAAGAATGTTACGTATAACCTGTAGACTTGCTCGTACTAGTCTTTTAATCATCAGTGTCTTCTATATTTTTATACGTACATATTAGAAATGTTAATTACAACCTGTAGACTTTCTGCTACAGATACCTTAATCATCAGTATCCTCTGTCTTTATATACGTACATAATAACAATGTTCATTATAACCTGTAGACTTGCTGCTATTAGTTCCTAAGTCATCAGTATCGTCTGTCTTTTCATACGTACTTAAGAAAATGTTACTTATAACCTGTACACTTGCTGCTACTCCTTTTTTAGTCTGCAGTATTCTCTGTCTTTTTATAAGTGCATAAAAATACGTTACTTATAACCTGTAGACTTGCTGCTACTGGTTTCTTAGTCATCAGTATCATCTGTGTGTTTATACGTACATAATAAAAATGTTACTTATAACATGTAGATTTGCTGCTACTGGTTCTTTAGTGATCAGTATTTTCTGTTTTTTTATACGTACATAATAAAAATGTTACTGACAATCTATAGATTTGCAGCTACTGATTCCTTAGTCATCAGTATCCTCTGTCTTTTTACACGTAGGTAATAAAAATATTTCTCATAACTGTAGACTTGCTGCTACTAGTTCTTTAGTCATCAATATCCTCTGTCTTTTTATACGTATATGGTAGTAATGTTACTTATAACCTGTAGTCTTGCTGCTATTGATTCCTTAGTCATCTTTATCCTGTGTCTTTTTATAGGTACATAACAAAAATATTACTTATAATCGAAAGACTTGATGCTTTTCTTTCTATAGTCATCAGTATCATCTTTTTTTTTATACGTACATAATATCAATGTTAATTATCACCTGTAGTGTTTTTGCTACTGGTATCTTAGTCATCAGTATTTTCTGTCATTCTATACGTACATAATAAAAATGTTACTTACAATCTATAGACTTGCTGCTTCTCGTTCCTTAGTCATCAGTATTCTCTGTCTTTTTATACGTACGTAATAAAATGTTATTTATATCCTGTAGAGCTGCTGCTACTGCTTCCTTAATCATCATTATCCTATGTTTTTTTAAACGTACATAATAAAAATGTTACCTTCAAGCTGTAGACTTGCTGCTGGTTTCTTCGTCATTAGTATCCTCTGTCGTTTTATACGTACGTAATAAAAACGTTTCTTATAACCTGTAAACTTGCTGCTACTGGATTTTTAGTCATCAGTATATGCTGTCTTTTTATGCGTACATGATAAAAACGTAATTTATAACCTGTGGAGTTGCTGCTATTGTTTCTTTAGTCATCAGTATCCTATGTATTTTTATACGTACGTAATAAAAATGTAACTTTTAACCGGTAGACTTGCTGCTGATTCCTTAGTCATCAGTATCCTCTGTCTTTTTATTCGTACGTAATAAAAATGTTATTGATAACGTGTGGACTTGCTGCTACTAGTTCCTTAGTCAACATTATCCTCTGTAGTTTTATACGTGCGTAAAAAAAATTTGCTTATATCCTCTTGACTTGCTACTAGTTTTTCCTTAGTCATCATTCTACTCTTGTTTCTTATACGTACATAATAAAAATTTTACTTATAACCTGTAGACTTCTTGCTACTGGTTCCTCAGTCATCATTATTCTCTGTCTTTTTATACGTACGTAATAAAAATGTTACTTATAACCTATAGTCTTGCTACTACTTGTTCCTTAGTCATCAGTATACTCTATCTTTTTATACGTACTTAATAAAAACGTTAATTATAACTTCTAGACTTGCTGCTAATGTTTCCTTAGTCATCAGTATCCTCTGTTTTTTATACGTACATAATAAGAATGTTACTTATAACCTGAAGTCTTCCTGCTACTGGTTTTTTAATCATCAGTTTTCTATGTCTTTTTATACGTACATAATAAAAATGTTACTTACAACGTGTAGACTTCTTGCTACTGGTTCCTCAGTCATCATTATTCTCTGTCTTTTTAGACGTACATAATAAAAATGTTACTTATAACCTATAGTCTTGCTACTACTTGTTCCTTAGTCATCAGTATACTCTATCTTTTTATACGTACTTAATAAAAACGTTAACTATAACTTCTAGACTTGCTGCTAATGTTTCCTTAGTCATCAGTATCCTCTGTTTTTTATACGTAATAATAAGAATGTTACTTATAACCTGAAGTCTTCCTGCTACTGGTTTTTTAATCATCAGTTTTCTATGTCTTTTTATACGTACATAATAAAAATGTTACTTACAACGTGTAGACTTCTTGCTACTGGTTCCTCAGTCATCATTATTATCTGTCTTTTTAGACGTACATAATAAAAATATGACTTATAACCTATTGACTTGCTGCTACTGATTCCTTTGTCATCAGTATCCTCTGTCTTTTTACACGTACGTAATAAGAAATGTTACTTATAACCTGTAAACCTGCTGCTACTAGTTCCTTAATCATCAGTATCCTCTGTCGTTTTATACGTACCTAATAAAAATGTTACTTACAACCTGTAGACTTGCTGCTGGTTCCTTTGTCATCAGTTTCCTCTGTCGTTTTATACGTACCTAATAAAAATGTTACTTTTAACCTGTAGACTTGCTGCTACTGGATTTTTAGTCATCAGTATCTTCTGTCTTTTTATAGGTACATAATAAAAAGGTTACTTATAACCTGTAGACTTGCTGCTTCTCGTTCATTAGTCATCAGTATTCTCTGTCTTTTTACACGTACATAATATAAATGTTACTTATAACCTCTAGCCTTACTGCTTCTGGTTCTTTTATTCATCAGTATCCTCTGTTTTTTTATTCGTACATAATAAAAATGTTACTTATAACCTGTATCCTCACTGCTTCTGGTTCTTTTAGTCATCAGTATCCTCTGTCTTTGAGACGTACATAATAAAAATGTTACTTATAACCTGTACACTTGCTGCTACTGCTTTTTTAGTCTTCAGTATTCTCTGTCTTTTTATACGTACATAACAAAAATGCTACTTACAACCTGTAGACCTTTGCTACTGGTTTCTTAGTCATCATTATCCTCTGTCTTTTTATACGTACATGTTAAAAATGTTACTTATAACCTGTAGACTTGCTGCTACCGGTTTCTTAGTCATCAGTATTCTCTGTCTTTTTACACTTACATAATAAAAATGTTACTTACAATCTGTAGAGTTGCTGCTACTGATTCCTTAGTCATCAGTATCCTCTGTCTTTTACACGTGCATAATAAAAACGTTACATTCAACCTGTAGACTTGCTGCTACTAGTTTCTTAGTTATCAGTATCCTCTGTGTTTTTATACGTACATAATAAAAATGTTACTTTCAACCTGTAGACTTGCTGTTACTGGTTCCTTAGTCATCAGTATCCCTTGATTTTCCTGGTTTAAAACGTTTCTCATAATTTCAATAATTCGTTTTTGTTTATTTCATATGTGTTTTATTACACAGACATGCCTAGCTTTAAGTTTCGTAGTAGTTACTACCAACTGTGTTATAGTGTTTAGTTGTTTAAAATACGTTTTCTAAAAGAAATGTATAGCTTTATTTTCGAACCAGTTACTACCAACTGTCTTGTAGTGTTTATTTATTTACCATACGTTTTGTAATAGAAATGTATAGCTTAATGTTCGTATTAGCTGCTACCAACTGACTTGTAGTGTTTATTTATTCACCATACGTTTCGTAAAACAAATGTATAGCTGGATATTGTTACCAATATGATATTATTGTCATTCTTCTGTGTTTTTCCTTTTTGATTTAATTTCCACCACTCAGAAATACCAACCTTCTTCTTTTACCAGATGCTACTGCATTTATTCCTTTGTGTACGTGATGGAACAAATGACTAATCTTTTCTTGTATTGTGACTCTGGGCTATCCTTTCTCCTACTAATACGTACGTCATGTGATACAGCCTTTCTTCTCTTCATACTTATGTCGTGTGATACAGACTTTCTTCTCTTCACACTTATGTCGTGTGATACAGCCTTTCTTTTCACTTATGTCGTGTGATACAGCCTTTCTTCTCTTCACACTTATGTCGTGTGATACAGCCTTTCTTCTCACTTATGTCGTGTGATACAGCCTTTCTTCTCACTTATGTCGTGTGATACAACCTTTCTTCTCTTCACACTTATGTCGTGTGATACAGCCTTTCTTCTCTTCACACTGATGTCGTGTGATACAGCCTTTCTTCTCTTCACACTTATGTCGTGTGATACAGCCTTTCTTCTCTTCACACTTATGTCGTGTGATACAGCCTTTCTTCTCTTCACACTGATATCGTGTGATACAGCCTTTCTTCTCACTTATGTCGTGTGATACAGCCTTTCTTCACACTTATGTCGTGTGATACAGCCTTTCTTCTCTTCACACTGATATCGTGTGATACAGCCTTTCTTCTCTTCACACTGATATCGTGTGATACAGCCTTTCTTCTCACTTATGTCGTGTGATACAGCCTTTCTTCTCACTTATGTCGTGTGATACAGCCTTTCTTCACACTTATGTCGTGTGATACAGCCTTTCTTCATTGTTAGTGTTCTTGTCTCTTGTTCTTACTTTTCCTGATTATTTATTCCTTGGTTTAAAAGTGTTTTTGTTTACATTTTCTTTTCTTTTGTTTTGTTGTTTCTGTACTCTTTTTTTTACTCTCGCCGTCTTCTGATTATATAATCTCTTTTGTACCTGTCATGCTGAGAATAAAAACCCTCATGTGTTGCACCTGTAGAGTTAAGACTGAAATTCCAGTTCTATTGCGACTGTGACGTTGAGAATACCATTCCTTTTGTGTTGTACCTGAGATGATAGAGCAGTTTCCACTCACTCTGGTAGCCACCCCAGTGGCACAGCAATATGTCTGCGCACTCATATCGCTAAAAACTGGGTTTTGATACCCATGGTGGGCAGAGTACAGATAGCTCATTGTGTAACACTGTGCTTAATTCTAAACAAACGAACTCTGGTAAAGTTAAATCTCGGAACATCATTTTGTGGCTCATATATATGACGTTGGGGATACTTCCCTGTTTCGTTCTCATATCTGTAACGTTGGGGATACTTCCCTGTTTCGTTCTCATATCTGTAACGTTGGGGATATTTCCCTGTTTCGTTCTCATATCTGTTTCGTTGAGGATACTTCCCTGTTTCGTTCTCATATCTGTAACGTTAGAGATACTTCCCTGTTTCGTTCTCATATCTGTTTCGTTGGGGATACTTCCCTGTTTCGTTCTCATATCTGTTTCGTTGGGGATACTTCCCTGTTTCGTTCTACAATTGTTTTTTTAATGATACCTTATTTTGTCTCTTGCATCACGATGCGATGCCCGGCATGGCCAGGTGGATTAAGGCGTTCGATTCGTATATTTGAGGGTCGCAGGTTCGAGTCCCGGTCGCACCAAACATGCTCGCCCTTTCAGCCGTGGGGGCGTTATAATGTTACGGTCAATCCCACTATTCGTTGGCAAAAGAGTAGCCCAAGAGTTGGCGGTGGGTAGCGATGACTAACTGCCTTCCCTTAAGTCTTACGCTGCTAAATTAGGGAGGGCAAGAACAGATAGCCCTCGAGTAGCTTTGCACGAAATTCAAAACAAACAAACAAGCATCACGATGCTAGAGCTAAATTCTATTTTACCTTTTTTGTTGTATTGTTTTCGATACCATGACGATAAGGAAATTTTCTTTGACCTTGTGAGATATATAGATACCTTCAGTTTTTCTTATACTTCTGACATTTGGAGTATTATCTTATTCCATGATCTGTGGTACTGGATATCTTTCCTTCTCTTTACGTTGCTAGTTGTAGAGTTACCATTATTTGCACCTTTCCTTTTCCCATTCTTTCTGATGTGGAAGACGAGTAATTTTCTGTCTTTTATCGCTAGATATCAAGCTGTGTCCATTTTGTACCAGTAATAGTCATGATATCATTTTTCGGTTGTTGTTTTTCATTTCTGCTGGTTAAAACGCTTTTTTTTTTCTTCTTCATTAATCGTGAAGGACTGGCATGGCCTGATGGTAAGAGTGTTCGAATCGTAACCGGAGGTTTCTGGTTATAGTCCCTTCAGAGAGCATGCTCTCCCTTTAATTCAGGAGGTATTATTTTATGACAGTCAGTCTTTTTGTTTTAGGGTCAAAGAGTAAATTAAGAGTCAGCAGTGGATGATGATGACTAGCTATCTTCTCTCTTGTCAATCTCTTCTAAATTAGGGACATCTTGCGCACATTTCTTTTGAGTGACTTTACGCAGGGCCTGGCATGACCAAGCGTGTTAAGGCGTGCGATTCGTTATCTGAGGGTCGCGGGTTTGCATCCACGTCGCGCCAAATATGCTCGTCCTCCCAGCCGTGGGGGCGTTATAATGTGACGGTCAATCCCATTATTCGTTGGTAAAAGAGTAGCCCAAGAGTTGGCGGTGGGTGGTGATGACTAGCTGCCTTCCCTCTAGTCTTACACTGCTAAATTAGGGACGGCTAACACAGATAGCCCTCGGGTAGCTTTGTGCGAAATTCAAAACAAACAAACAAACAGACTTTACGCAAAATTCAACAAACAAACAATTACGCCTGACATAAAGACTGAATTTTTTATCGTTTTATTGTTATTGTGAAATACATACTATCACCTGAATTAATGATAATTATGGCTATTTCTGGTGCTAAGAAGTTTGAACATTAAATGTATTTCCTTCTATTTGTATTTATTATAATAAGCCACTTTTTCTTTTATCTTATGTTTGTAAAACTACGTATCTTTGGCTCGTTCTTTTGACCTGTTTCTTCTGTGGTAATAGATTACGATATCTTTGAAATTTTATAATTATGTAAAACAGTATTACTTAATGCATTTTGTTCAATTAATTAATAACCTGTCTATAATTATATAACATTTTAGAAACAATTATTACTTTCCAGTTTAATTTCTTTACTTTGATATTTTAATTTTATTTTAATATATTTTGAAAACATAGTATTTCTTCTTCAGAGTTAAAGGTCAACGAAAGAACAACTTTCAGGTCAGGTTTCAGACTACAAAAAACCACGGGCTGTTGTTGTGGTTAAATAAGGGGGCGACAATATATGATGACTACCTTTCCCTAGCCGTTGTGAACGGTTTTCTGGAATTTAGCTTCAACCTTGGAAAACAGCGCCATCTTTTGGTAATACGAAGTTTAAGTAAAGTAGATGACGGTGTGTGGCACACAGCCTATATCGAAAGGTAATGTTCGATTTATAATTTTAATACCACCACATTTTTTTTTTCATTTATCGTTTGTTTTATAACATGTCATGTAATTCTGTGTGATATATAAAAATTAGATTCACTGTCCCAAGATTCATCGTTTAAATATTCGGTCTGAGAAACAAATAGATAGTTACGTATGAAAATGAGGTTTAACGTTGTCAAAGTTGATTAAACACAAAGGAATTCATTACCCTGTTAGAGTTTGACTTGAGGTGACTAGGTTTAATTCACTTTAACGATTTGTATCACATCAAGTTTGCATTTACGTTTAACATGATCTTCAATTCATTCTTTGTGCTGGCTGTGAAAAAATCTCAAATTGTTTGATAACATCTGTCGTTGTTATATGTTCTTCATCTGTTAACGTAGAGGTAATTTCTGATGATCATGAGGTACCACAGCGAAAATACGCTCTAACCTTTGTTATGTTCCGGAACTTTCTACTCACGAACACTTGCGTTCTTTGATGGCATTATATGGTTAACAATTCACAGACTAAAGGTAATTTAACGTTACTCAAAGGTTTGGGACAGAAGCATCATCAGTCAATGGTACTTAACTCTATGTGACAATATAGTCATCAAAACATTTGTAAAGAACATCAAGAAGGAATGCCTACGTAACACCTACAAGATCCACTGATAAAATTGTTGTTGTTAACCCTAATTATGTAATTATATTGTCTTTAAAACGTCAGCAAAGTCAAATATATTAACATGATGGTTTCTACGTTTGAATAACGTCTACAGAATCCACTAGTCAACTTGTTGTCGTTAAACATAATTATGTAATTATATTGTCTTCAAAACGCCAGTAACGTCAGAGCTACCAATATGGTGGTTACTGCGTTTGACTAACACCCTCAGAGTCCACTGATCAGACCCTGGTTATTCAACTTTATTGTTTTATATTTGCTCGATCCCATCGGTCCATTTACAATTCAATGTTGTTAAATTTACACTGAAACTAATTATATTTCTACTTACAGAGATTTACCGCGTACTTTAGGTCAAGAATTATTTCAAGTTTCTGTACTCCACAGATTGCATATATAAATATAACTATTGTTTCTTGCAGAAGGGAAAGAGTAGGAACACTTCGAGTAGACGACGGCCCCCTAGTGAGTGCTTCCTCAGAACCTGGAGCGAACGAACTCAATACTGATGGAGTTCTCTGGCTAGGTCAGTCTCTCTATTCATCTGTCTGTGTGTCTGTATTTTCGTTTCTTTCACTGTCCTTTACACTGTTTTATTTTCTCTAGCTCAAAAGGGTCATTTACTATTCTTGTTGTTAACTAGCACCAGTTACAGAGCAAGTTTATTTGTCTTTACAATAGAATATACCAACTGTTGCGATGTTTGTAACAGCTGACCAACTTCTAAATATCAAGTACAATTAGGCTTAGTTATTCACCACATTTGTCATAGGACAGAAAGGGAACGTGTTCCTCCTCCATTTACCAGCTAGTATTCGTACACTGATTACCAATCGTGTAATATTATCTCATTCTTTCGTGTCCATCCACATTAGTTTGCCTGTCATGGTTAGTGTCTGAATAAAAGAGTTTTAAGGCTGCGGTTGTTGTTCATTGTTATGGTTGATTTTGGTTTCCTGTTCTGAGCCTCATGATGTAGTTTGAAATAATTAAATTCTTACTTTGATTACTCGTCATTACAGTATATTACAAAACTCAGATATTATACTTTAACAACTTGTAAGTTTGTTTAATTTAGAACAAAGCCACATTTGGCTATCTGCTATGTCGACCACAGGAATTCGAGCCGCGGATCTCAGCCTACTCTAACCGCTGTCCCGCTGGGAACGTTTTAACAATATTTTTTTGAATCCTTCATGACTAGAAATAAAATCGTACCTCCTAGTTACCACTGATGACTATAGAGGGGGCTACTGGGTAATGTTTTTTGTTTTTTTTAATTTCGCGCAAAGCTACACGAGTGCTATATCCGCTAGCCGTCCCTAATTTAGCAGTGTAAGACTAGAGGGTAGGCAGCTAGTCATCACCACCCTCCGCCAACTCTTGAGCTATTCTTTTACCAACAAATAGTGGGATTGACCGTCACATTATAACGTCCCCATGGCTGAAAGGACGAGCATGTTTGATGTGACAAAGATTCGAACCACCTGGTCATGCCGGGTCATTAAAAAGTAACTAAAAGGATCATAAGAACGATTCATTTGTTATGGTACAGCTACTAAAGGTATCTGGCTCTGTTCCTAATTTTGAACTGCCGACCAGAGGGAAAACAAGTGGTAATCAACACCCGCCGCCAACTCTCGGGTTACTCTTTACTAACGAATATTAGGATTGACCTTCGTATTATAATGCTTCCACCACTGAAAGAACGAGTATGTTAAGCATCGGGTTTCGATCCTGTGGCACGCAGATTGCTAATAGTTGAGCGTCCCACCCATTAGACCCTTGAATATGGACAGCATCTCGCTGAATGTTATTCTTACTATGTTCATTTCTTTTCTTTTTTTTTTAGTTTTTAAAAGAATTGTTTTGTTAAATTTCGCGCAAAGCCACACGAGGGCGATCTGCGCTAGCCGTCCTTAATTTAGCAGTGTAAGACCAGTCACCACTACCCATCCCGCCAACTCTTGGTCCACTCTTTTAGCAACGAATAGTGGGATTGACCGTCAGATTATAACGTCCCCACGGCTGAAAGAGCCAGCATGTTTGGTGCGAAAGGGATTCGAACCCGCGACCCTCAGATTATGAGTCGAACGCCTTAACCCACCTGGCCATGCCGGGCTTTTTCAAAAAAATTTTCCTTGTGTGTGTGTGTTTTTTTTTGTTATAACATTATTTTAAATAGAAGTTAAATAATGTATTTATCTATCAGTTTGTTTTTCTGTGTTATGTCATTTAAAATGGCCCGGCATGGCCTAGCGCGTTAAGGCGTGCGCTTCGTAATCTGAGGGTCGCGGGTTCGCGCCCGAGTCGCGCCAAATATGCTCGCCCTCCCAGCTGTGGGGGGCGTTATAATGTTACGGTCAATCCCACTTTTCGTTGGTAAAAGAGTAGCCCAAGAGTTGGCGGTGGGTGGTGATGACTAGCTGCTTTCCCTCTAGTCTTACACTTCTAAATTAGGGACGGCTTGGTGCAGTGGGCTAACAACCTACTCACTTAAATACCTGCTCATGAAACCGCAAGTGATTGCGGCCCTATGTTCCTTGACAGAATCGAGTGGTAGATGATGATGATGATGTCATTTAAAATTTAATGGAAAGAAAGGAATGTTTTATTGAAATGTCTGAAACAAATGTTAACCTTTTTATGGAAACTTATTTGTTAATCCGAGGAACTCGCGAGCCCACATCTCTGACGTATAGAGTTTCACTTCCCACATCTCTGACGTAAAGGATATCACTTCTCACTTCTTTGTCCAACTCCACTGCTGTGAGCAACTGCGTATCATTTCTCAATATACAATTTAGTTAACCGCGTGCTCATGACCTGTTGAACTGTACTGAGGTCATGACCTATTGTGCTGTCCTGCTGAGCAGTATGAATGAGTGATTGAGTGAATGGGTGAAAGCCATTTCATAAACATATTAACTTAGTTAATCATGAGGTCATGACCTGTTCAACTGCAGGTCATGACCCGCTAAGTGATACATGTGAATGAACTGATGATGTACATTTCACAAGAATATTAATTTAATTCAGCGAGATTTCGTGAACTGGTCAACAGTTCAACTGAGTAAACAGATGAATATGTGCATTAATTAATTAATTAATGTTTCATTTACAGGTGGTTCTCTTGGACTTCCAACCGGACTTCCCGAGCAGTACTATTCCGGTTTTAATGGTTGTATAGAATCAGTACTAGTAGATGGAGACCCACTATATATTATTATGCATGGGTCTGGCGCCGTTGAGTTTTGTGACAAATCATGATGGACAGTGAGATCTGGCCTGTAGTTGCTATAGACTGGACAGTTGAATGACTTGCAGGCCACGTCTTCTTCACTTGGACTGATGACCTCTAGTGTTTCCAGTGTGCCAACTTGTATTTACGACAATGTGGATATGTATATAGTCCTCTCTACGTTTTCAAGAATATTCAATATGAACATGAGATATATATATATATATATTTATGTCAGAAAGTAAATCGAAAACGCTGGTCTCAGTCACAGAAATCCAACTTTACTGCTTTTCTCTTCAGCGAGGTTTCGTTTGCAGGTGCTTCCTAAAAGTCGTGAAACAAAACTTGATTCAGGTGACCATGACAATAAAACCCATGATGGACAGTTCGGTTAATAACTGACTCTCGCTTGTTTTCGAAGTACTTATAATTCAGTTCCTTGTTCCTTAGTAAGGTGTTTGATGTTATATGATACGTATTCAATACTGACAAATACGTATGTATGTGAACAAAGTAACAATCTATGAAATTAATTGAAGTTTTAATCATATGTGTGATTGATTTCATTTAACGAAGTGTTGTTATGTCGTCAAGGCCTAAAGCGATATTGATAAAACTATTATCAAAACCCTTTTCACCATGTGTCCTGAGAAAGCATTGATTTAAAACTTATTCAACAGCTTCCTAAAGTCGATACATTTGTTTTACTCATAATAAGAACAGCTATAAATTATACAGTCATAGTTCCGAAACGGAAGGAAATAAAAATAGGAAGTTCATTATCATATGTAAATTTATCTTATCTCCTACTGTTTGTAATAACAGAAACCCTCTTTACTTAATGGAACTTGCAATAGAATTGCACAGTTTCACAACAAAAGAACCAATAGAACAGAATCATATAGTCTTCACAACAACGAGAACGAGTTCTAAGCCAGAAAACCCGTTACTTAGATGTTGGATATCCAAGCACGCCCTCTACATTCCTTCACTAAATTACACAACCACCTTCAAACATGTGGTCAGCTACTGGTTTGTTTGTTTGTTTTTGAATTTTGCACAAAGCTACTCGAGGGCTATCTGTGCTAGCCGTCCCTAATTTAGCAGTGTAAGACTAGAGGGAAGGCAGCTAGTCATCTCCACCCACCGCCAACTCTTCAGCTACTCTTTTACGAACGAATAGTGGGATTGACCGTAATATTATAACGCCCCCACGGCTGAAAGGGCGAGCATGTCCGGTGTAACGGGGATGCGAACTCGCGACCCTCAGATTACGAGTCGCACGCCTTAACACGCTTGGCCATGCCGGGCCGGTCAGTTACCGGTCTGTAACCCTTTCTTTCTTTGTGAACCTGACGATGACCGAAGAAGGTCGAAATGTCGTTCGCTCCACTGTCAGTGCTTTCTCTACCCATACCAGCCGTTTTTAAGTATATAAGATAAACAGAAAATGGGAATGGTGTGACTCACCTTGTTATCCTGTGTTTATTTAAGTAGAAGCGTTTTATACATGAATACCGTTTTTATATGGCAGCCATGTTGATCGACAGCAGTAGTACAACCGCTTTTATCAAACCCGCCACTTGGAGCACTATGATTAGCCTAATTACACTTCTTTAGGTTTGGTAGACCATCTAAGGGGTATACGGTGTTTGACTCTTATAAATACATGCCAGTCGCACATTGTGAAGAAAGTTAACAATTTGAAACGGTCTAAAATGAACACGCTTTTACAATTAGTTTCTCCTGGATTTGCTGTTCTGAACCATGTTTGTCCAGTGCCTTTCTTTGATTTGTTGTTTTTGTTTATTATGAATCCTGTTTGTCTACTTTTTTCTTTGCTTTGGTGTTTTTGTGCCTCGTGACCCTTGTTTGTCCAGTGTCTTTTTTTTTTATTTGGTTATCCTGTTCTACATGAACCATGTTTTTTTAGCTTGTTTCTTTGATTCAGTAAAAATAAAATTTATATTCGCTCTGTTCACTTCTACTGAAGCTCTTGATGAAACTAAAAAGTTCTTGTTTTTCCACTTGTTGAAGATTTGTTTATTTTGAATTTCGCGCAAGGTTACTTTAGGGCCATCTGCGTTACCTGTCTCTACATATGCAGTAATACTATGTAACTTTATAACGTCCCCACGACGAATGAACCAGCACTTGTTATGAACATTGTGACCACAACGTATATTATTCTTTCTTCATGCATTATACGTAACTAAAAAAAAAAAAATGTTGGCCTTTTTTTTTTCTGCTTAACGTTGCTACAGTTTTTTTGACTCCATACATCAGACATAACCTATAAACCAAGTAAAAATGGTCACCATTAAGATGCAAGGAAAGCGATCATCCAGAATAATTTATTTTAAACACATAAGCTGCATATACAACAGAGAACAGTATGGTCGTAGTTAAATAATTTGCAAACAATTAATTAAAGTCGGGCCATTGAAATCAAAGTGTAGAAAAATATCTTTGTATAAAACAGCCTTTATCATTTTTACAACAAACATTACTGGTGTTGGTGCTGAAACGCTTGCTACTGACTTACAACAAGTTTTATAAAGCTTACTTGTGTCAGGACTGAAACACTTATTGTTGAATGGCTTCTTTGATTTTGTTCTGGATTCTGCAGAAAGGCCTTCGCACTTTATAAGACACGAAGACATTTTGATGCGTACAACGTCTCTTCCGGGAAAACATCACCCTCAAAGTTTATTGACGTGTATCTACAAGGGGAATAATCTCTCTAAATTCTATGAAATAATCATAAACAACCAACTCCCTTGTACATTACCACAGCAAGCACTTAGTATTTTAGCCTAAAGGTCTATATAAATGACTTTTCTGTGGATAATGAGTCGCTCAGACAATACAACCACATGAATTAACTAACAATATATTACTGGCGTTAAAACAAATTAGCCAAGTGGCTTTCTGACCAGCTTAACAGTGGCAATGTCTGTGAACCACCTGGCAAATGATGCAGCCTTGTGATCGATAAGCATAATGATATGTGCTTTGTTAATGTAAATACGTCTCTGTATCAAACATGAGTTGGTGCATATCACTGGCGATAGTGTATCCAATCTCTGATTACACTATATGACCTATGAGAAGACTGTATTCCAGGTACCAAGGGCAGAATTGAATCTGTTGAAATCAACATCGGTCACTGTCTTGATGAAACTTTACGAGGATTTGATGAGCTCACCTTTGGCTTTGATATAAATGAGTGTGACTTGGCTCGTCTGTTGTCAGTGCTGCTTGACACTTAAGAGGGTGAATATTCTTGTTTATCATGTAAACCACAAATCCTGGAACGTAACTCACAACGGGTTTCTTGTAGAGTGTGTTAAAACGTCGAATGTCCTGTGGAGCTAAATTCAGTTTACAATATATTTGTTTAACATTCAGGTTTACAGTCGCGAGTGGAGCACACAATTCACTAAGTTGAGGAAGTTTAAGTTAGAATACAGAACTGACTTGGGGACTGAGATTCAAAACACAAACAACACGTTAATGCAATATAATAAAATTCTCGGCTACATCAAAATTACTGAAGATGTCTTGAAATGTTTCACTGCTAAAACTATCAAATTCTACATTCTGTACTTTAATTAAACTTTCTATAATATTCATTAAATTACTTAATACTATTAGCAAATTATCAATTAACATAATGACTGAAAACTTCTCAGACATAACTTCTGTTAATTCTTTAATATTAAACACTTTAGATACAATTTGTAAATACATTATTCGACTCTGGTGGAGATGGCAATGCTTACTTACATGGAACTTGAACAGGAAGTATTAGACAACTTGTGGGCTTGGATATAGTTGGATCAAGCAGTGTCAGTCTTCTTCAATCAGCAGCAGATTCGATACGTTTTTGATACCAGTAAGGAGACTGGCTTTCAGCCCCAAAACTTGGATTTTTATGCATATTTCTTTGATATTCTTATGATTATCCAACTAGTATAAACATCTATCTCTCAAGTATACCGGCACTTCATAGGATGAATTTAATGACTAATCGTAATTCTTGGAACTGAAACCAAAACTATTTGACCATTTGCTTGTGATTGAAGACGGTAAATTGGTAGCCTATTTGCATGTATTTCTCCTCGTTTTCCTTAAATCAAAGTTCTGCCCGTAGTCTCTGATCTTATTGCTAATTCCTTTTATAGAAGTTATGTCCAGTTTCTAAAAAAGGTAATAAACACTTTCTCATATTTTTTTCTCTTTGTTGCTTTCGGCCTATAAATAATGTAAACAGTTGATTCTCAATATTTCTCTTTGTTGCTTTCGGCCTATAAATAATGTAAACAGTTGATTCCCAATATTTCTCTTTGTTGCTTTCGGCCTATAAATAATGTAAACAGTTGATTCTCAATATTTCTCTTTGTTGCTTTCGGCCTATAAATAATGTTAACAGTTGATTCTCAATATTTCTCTTTTTTGCTTTCGGCCTATAAATAATGTAAACAGTTGATTCCCAATATTTCTCTTTGTTGCTTTCGGCCTATAAATAATGTAAACAGTTGATTCCCAATATTTCTCTTTGTGCCTTCGGCCTATAAATAATGTAAACAGTTGATTCTCAATATTTCTCTTTGTTGCTTTCGGCCTATAAATAATGTAAACAGTTGATTCCCAATATTTCTCTTTGTTTCTTTCGGCCTATAAATAATGTAAACAGTTGATTCTCAATATTTCTCTTTGTTGCTTTCGGCCTATAAATAATGTAAACAGTTGATTCCCAATATTTCTCTTTGTTTCTTTCGGCCTATAAATAATGTAAACAGTTTATTCTCAATATTTCTCTTTGTGCCTTCGGCCTATAAATAATGTAAACAGTTGATTCCCAATATTTCTCTTTGTTGCTTTCGGCCTATAAATAATGTAAACAGTTGATTCTGAATATTTCTCTTTGTTGCTTTCGGCCTATAAATAATGTAAACAGTTGATTCCCAATATTTCTCTTTGTTGCTTTCGGCCTATAAATAATGTAAACAGTTGATTCCCAATATTTCTCTTTGTGCCTTCGGCCTATAAATAATGTAAACAGTTTATTCTCAATATTTCTCTTTGTGCCTTCGGCCTATAAATAATGTAAACAGTTGATTCCCAATATTTCTCTTTGTTGCTTTCGGCCTATAAATAATGTAAACAGTTGATTCTCAATATTTCTCTTTGTTGCTTTCGGCCTATAAATAATGTAAACAGTTGATTCTCAATATTTCTCTTTGTTGCTTTCGGCCTATAAATAATGTAAACAGTTGATTCCCAATATTTCTCTTTGTGCCTTCGGCCTATAAATAATGTAAACAGTTTATTCTCAATATTTCTCTTTGTGCCTTCGGCCTATAAATAATGTAAACAGTTGATTCTGAATATTTCTCTTTGTTGCTTTCGGCCTATAAATAATGTAAACAGTTGATTCCCAATATTTCTCTTTGTTGCTTTCGGCCTATAAATAATGTAAACAGTTGATTCTCAATATTTCTCTTTGTGCCTTCGGCCTATAAATAATGTAAACAGTTGATTCTCAATATTTTGTCTTTGTGCCTTCGGCCTATAAATAATGTAAACAGTTGATTCCCAATATTTCTCTTTGTTGCTTTCGGCCTATAAATAATGTAAACAGTAGATTCCCAATACCACATCTCTATTTATACGTCACATGTATATTTTCTTTCTTGGTCAAGCGTCATTGTGTAGCTCCTCATATGCATTCATTAGATGTTCCCATTCTTAATATTCGGTCAATGTATATCATATGCAGAATTTTATTAAATTATATTTCTTATTTCTTGAAGCGTAAAAATCCCTCAAAATGTTAGAAGTGCTTCAAGTGATAGGGCAGGAGTGTTTGATGCACCATCAAAATCAACATTTGATTCGGCAGCAAAGAGTAAAGAATTACAGTAATTAAAAACTAGGACATCCTGAGTCTTGTATACCACTACTGCTCTCAAAAATTTGATTGTTCGAACTACCTATAGATTGTTTGTCATGTCCAATAGAACACAAGTTCCATGAATTCTTTTCACATTATGCCTCACCAGAGTCCCCTTGTATGATGCAATATACTGACATGTGGTTTAAATATTATTAAAACCATTTAATAACCTGAAAGGTACAAAAATCAGCTCAAAATTATTTTGGCTTAACTAATATGTCAAAAAGTAGGATAGTCATAATGCAACTGGATTCACGTATTGTTTATTGACGGTCTTGATGCTTTTGATGGTCGCCATAAAGTCAATGAAAGCTGTCTTGTATGTTGTAGCTGTGACCATTCTATCACTTGGATCATTCATTGATAGGCTTCGTCTAAGAATGACATCATAGAGCTCTAGTTGGTGTGCTTAATGATCATTGTTGTCTTGTAGCTCTAATTCAAAATGTTTCTTGAATTCAGTATGTGAAATGGCTTATAAAACGTTCAATAAACCTATTGGTAGGTTCATTGTAAGGAAAACCCTCCAGCTGTGATTCCTGCTGACAGAAATAAAGAGTATAAACAGTTCTTGAACTTAATGTCTGGACAGCATGATTTAGCTTCAGCTTTTGCAACTTCCAAGGCTCCTGAAATGGCTTGTTCTTGTTCATAAATGTAGGCCCTTTTCCTTTTGTAGTCGTCAGACTTATTAACAGTGATGTCACATAAGCCAAGAGTGTTCTTGACTAGCTTCGTTGAGATGGGTTGGAAAACTATAGACCAGATTAGTAAGATCCATGAATGCATCAAGCTCTTTCAGCGTTGATAAGTGATATGAAAGCCCATTGCTTCTCACCTTCTCACCAACATTTATTAATTTCGAGATACACTATGCACTAGAATAGCCCATTCAGAATCTAAAAAGTCACTTATGAAAAACAGCCAACAGAAACTTTCTAGTGATTATGAGTACAAACTATCATGAAGACGCAAACCTTGATCACGATTTGATCAAATTGGTCACTAATAACAGACTTAATGTCAACTTACTTACCATTCCACTCAACGTGCTTTCTAGTGGTCATTTTATCCAGCATTAACACACACAACACTTATTTTTTCTTGACTTCTAGGGCTTTGACCTCCAGTGACTAAAACACCTCTTGATTGAACACTGGACACCCATCAATCCTTTACTACTTTTTGATGGTAGATGAATATAGCAGTCCTAAGTTAAAGTGTTATGAACATAAAGTTAGGCCGATGCAGAAAAAACTGGAGTGAGAAGGCAAAGGATTTGGGAACAGGTTGGTTATAGCTTGTCGTTCTTTAGGTTCACTTTGTGTTTTACCAGCTCAGATGGGAACTTTGCACGGATTATATAACATTTTACAGAGACTCTTCTTTCTTCTGCAACAACCTTGTTTTCTGCTGATCTAGTTTCAACCTGTTTTACCTTGTTTTCTGCTGATCTAGTTTTAACCTGTTTTACCTTGTTTTCTGCTGATCTAGTTTCAACCTGTTTTACCTTGTTTTTGCTGATCTAGTTTCAACCTGTTTTACCTTGTTTTCTACTGATCTGGTTTCAACCTGTTTTTCCTTGTTTTCTACTGATTTAGTTTCAACCTGATCTGAAATGGTTTCAACCTGTTTTTCCTTGTTTTCTACTGATCTAGTTTCAACCTGTTCCCTGCTGATCTAGTTTCAACCTGTTTTTCCTTTGTTCCTGCTGATCTAGTTTCAACCTGTTTTACCTTGTTTTTGCTGATCTAGTTTCAACCTGTTTTACCTTGTTTTTTGTTGATCTGGTTTCAACCTGTTTTACCTTGTTTTCTGCTGATCTAGTTTCAACCTGTTTTACCTTGTTTTCTACTGATCTGGTTTCAACCTGTTTTTCCTTGTTTTCTACTGATTTAGTTTCAACCTGTTTTACCTTGTTTTCTACTGATCTGGTTTCAACCTATTTTTCCTTGTTTTCTGCTGATCTAGTTTCAACCTGTTTTACCTTGTTTTCTACTGAAATGGTTTCAACCTGTTTTTCCTTGTTTTCTACTGATCTAGTTTCAACCTGTTTTTCCTTGGTTTCTGCTGATCTAGTTTCAACCTGTTTTTCCTTTGTTCCTGCTGATCTAGTTTCAACCTGTTTTACCTTATTTTTTGCTGATCTAGTTTCAACCTGTTTTACCTTGTTTTTTGTTGATCTAGTTTCAACCTGTTTTACCTTGTTTTTTGTTGATCTAGTTTCAACCTGTTTTACCTTGTTTGCTTTTTAGGCCTGAAACTCACCCACAATTTGGTGAGGTTTTCACTTTATTGTTTGTTTTGAGCCTTTGGTATGGTCTGTTGATAACTGAATTCTGCTTCTGATGGATTTTGTTTAGTCCCGTAGGTTGTCTTGTTGTAGTTGACTTGCTACTATCAGCTTCCTGAGAACAGAAGCATATAAAGTGTAACGCTAATGCATTATAGAAATTGACGCGAAAACTTTAATATTTTTTTTCTAAATTTTTGCCTTTGAATAACAACCGAATAAATTATAATTTTTCAAATCTAATACAAAAAAGACTATATAGTATATTTTACATTCATTGTTGATCCGTATACTAAAAATGGTAATATCAATATGTGTACAACAGAATACTAGAAGGCGTAAGTTTGGTTAGATGATAATGAACATTGGTAGACGAAGTAATTTGAATTTTCTATTTAAGAAACGTGTATTTATGTATTAAATTATGAAACGTTCAGGAAGTTTGAATATTGTTGGTTCTGTGTTTGGTTGTAGTCTGGCAGTTTAGCCAATTTTGAAAAAACTGGCCAACCTGCCATATTAGATGTTTTTGACATCTAATCTGGCAATTTTGCCAGAACTGTTAAAATACGTCTTCTAATCTGGCATTTTCGACAGTTCGGTCAAAATATACGTCCTTGAATGATTGGTATATACTACTACCTTCTTCTCTCTCGTCATCCTAGTGACCACCAGGTGTCATCTTTCAATGTTACTGGGTACCTCAAGAAGAAAGAGCGAGTGATTAAAGCTAATTGTTAAAAGATACAAACTGTACAAAACCCAAAGTGGACAAGACAAATAGCTGCCTACTATGTTCAAGGTTTGATTACAGTTTTAGATGATTATGGTTTATCTTTGGCTTAACAGTTACTGCTTTAAAACGGTACGTTGTATTGCTTTCTTATGAATTTACCAGAATTTAACTTAACTAGAAACATAGTAAATTTATTTTCAGAAATATAATTGTTTAATTTGACCGTCTTAAAGCCGTACTACATTAAACTGTATTGGCTTAAATTAAGCTACCTTATGTGAGAAAAGCTATGAACTGATTGAAGTTAAGAACAAAGCTACACGATGGGCTATCTGTGCTCTGCCTAACACGGGCATCTAAACCCGGATTCTATCGTCTTAAGCCCGCAGACATATCGTTGTGCCACTTTACCTAGTTAGAAGTTCTTCAGGGACTGGCGACTTGAACATTTTGAATGTAGTAACACGCACGCCAGGACATCGACAAGACCAAGCCAAGTGGACAACATAAAGCCATTCACTAATCAATTACAAAACTCTAAAGATTGTCTTGCACGTTTAGAAAACGGGCTTCACAAACTAATTTCACTCATCTTCTTCCGCTAGGTGTTACTTTTTAACCGCAGTATGCCTTCTACCACTGAAACACTTCATTACTCCATAGAATGTGCATCTGAAGCCTAAACCCCCACATGATCCACGATACGTTAGTTACAGCCCAAATTACATGAAAAGATAAAGATTGTTTAATATTGTCCAATACATATATCAATCGATAGATGGAAGCACCTGTGCTGACACTATTATCAGATTCGATGTGTTTTGAAACTGGTAAGTTGTATGTTTATTTTAAGCATTCACAATTAAGCAACTACCACTCGTTTAGAAAGTTTTATTTCGTCGACTTCTTGATAGTTCAACTTAAAAAAAATATAAATAAAAATTACGTTATAGATTTCACTCTATTGTCCACGTTTTCACAAGTACTCATCACATCGGATGTAAAGTTGACTAGCAGTTGTTAGAAAAACAAAAGACAGTCAACTGAAATTTATTGTTGACCTCAATCGCTTAGAAGATAAAATATAGTGACTTAAGATATACATTCTTAACACATATTACACATACCACCACCTAACGCATACATGCACTCACTTGTATGATTAGTAGAATACATGAATCGGTTAATTGCAAACAACTCCAATCAATTTTAGAATATTTTTTGTTACTAGTATCGTATAAAAACAAATTATTTATTTATTAGCGACAGTTTTTTAAGTTAACTGTTGTCGTTTTTGTTTGTTTGTTTGTCATGTGCGGGTGTTCCGTTGAGACATGGTTAAAGGCATATTGAAGTCAAAATAAAAACTCAGTAATTGATTTATTTGTCACGGTGGGAAAGGCATGGCCAGGTGGTTAGGGTGCTCACCTCGCAATATGAAGGTCACGAGTTCGAATTCTTGCCAAACATACTTGCCCTTTCAACCGTGGAGGTTTTAATAATGTGACGGTCAATTACATTATTCGTTGGTAAAAGAGTAACCAAAAAGTTGGCGGTGGATGGTGATGACTAGCTTTCACTGCTAAGTTAGGGACGGTTAGCGCAGATAGTTATCGTGTAGCTTTGTGAGAAATTAGAAACCAAACATTATTTGTCAACGTCCAAAACGCGCGTGTTTAATTGTATAATGATGAAGGAGACTGACTGGAGACGTCACGGCCAGGAACTGTAGAATTTTTTTAAAAGAGCAATCTTATTATTTAATGTTACCAAATTAGTGTCGACTACGCATATTAAAATGAATGCATGTATCTCTCATTAAGTGCATTTTATCACATACAAACTTCGATTATATTTCCCCCTGGATACAACTAAATAAAACTATATTCGTTGACACGTTAAGAAAGGGTATACCGTTAGCAACACCTGTCACAAAAACAATAACAACGTTTCAAGACAAGAATAAACTAAGATTAATATAAACCCAAGTTATTATTAACTTATTTTGATATATATTCTTACTAAACGACGTTTTATTCGTTTTCTAATCAAACACTGTAAATATTCAGACGTTCAAAACCAATGAATATGAAGATATAAAGAGATAACAAAACATGATATTTTATTTCTTTAATCCTCAAACGGCGGTCATCATCAACTGATACTATCACCTACAACAATCCTGATGTTTAAGGTTATGAAGTAATAAATCAAACACTCCAAACAGTGAGGATGGAAGTTGTCTAGTACGTTTGTAATTCGAAAACCAAACAACAATGTTCAAAGTCAGAAATGGCTATTGAACGTAGATAACATAAGAGCTGCTGGAGTTCACGTGTAATGTTTTGAGGTAAATATCTCTTGTGACTACTTGGTAATAAAGATGTTAATGACCTTATATTAGTTAATACCACGTGCTAAATGTTAAGAATTCAATGGTCGATCGCAAGTTCGGCTAGTTGTGAAGTTTTAGTATTCCAGGTTTTTTCCAAAATTCGATTAAATAATCGCTTATATCTGTGTGTTTGGTTCTTTCAAGTACTAGTTATAAAAAAATACTACATTTTCTAAAATAATACAATATAAAAAGTTACAATTTCTATACAAAAAGTACTGAGAATAATCCTACGATTTGATACCATGATAGAAACCATTAAATCTAGCTTTCATTTACTAACACTATAATCCTCACATTTCACTGCTACACACAAATAAACATATAAAACCCAGAAAGATTTTGGTGAACACCAAACCAAGAAAAGGTGTTAGACAAACTGGTTTTATGATGAACTAAAACTTCTTATATAAGAACATTGCTGGAGAGACTGTATTCATGATGGACAAAAACCATCGAGTTTAGTAAATTGGACAACTAAGGTTCATAATGAATAGAAACACCATATATAAGAAAGATATTTGATTGTTTAGGTTCATGGAGAACAACAACACCAAATCCAGGAAAAATCCTCAAAACACAAGATTCATATTGAGCAAAACCGCCAAAACAATAAAAATATTGGACAAACTAAATGACCCCAAATTCAGGAAAGGCACTTGACAAACATGGTTCACGATGAACAAAACTTCATATCAAGGAAAACTGTTTGATAATTGCATGAGTAAACACTTTACGGTATTAAAAATAAATAATTCAAGTTTATTTTTATTACTTGAGCAGTTTGTTTTTTGTTTGAAGTTAAGCACAAAGCTATAAAATGTGCTATCCGTGCTCTGGCCACCATTAAACAGCTTGTTTCCTTAATAATTCAGAAGAATAATTTTTTGCATCAATGTTACATGTTCGTAAAATTCTATGTAAATATAAGTTTTCTGTAGTAAGTAAAAGGCAACTAAGACATCATGCATACAAATCCACTTTTAAAACTTACAGGTCTTTCGTCCATCTCTAAATTATATATAGAAACAGCATTTGTCTCCTTCCTTATCCTTTACGATAGCTTATATATCATTAAACTTCACGTTCTTCAAGTACCCTTTGGAATCTAATGTTCCAGTCACATTAAAGTAGTTGCTAGATGTAGATCTAACAGATTTTGTTTCAAGAGTAACAATTATTTTTATTTTTTGTTTTTGAAGTTCATATTTTATGATGTGTTGTAGCATACAGAATGCATTATTCGTCTTGTTATTCACAGCATGCGCACGTTTTACTGACGTCACGACAGTACAAAATGCAATGTTAGGTGTCCTTTATGTTATGTCACTTTAGTATCTACTAATTGATTAATACATTTTTATATAGTGGTGTGAATCATTAAAATAGCTAACTCTGATGGAGAAAGTAACGGAACCACCCAAAGGCATAAGGGATCAGAACAGACAATTATAATTACAAATCAAAGAAATAAGAGATATTTACATCACGTGACGCCAATTATTGACAATAATTAAATAATCATTAAATATAAAGTTTTTAAAAGTCTACTTACTTTTACGCTGTTTTGGATACAACTGAGTTTTATATCATCGTAATAATTGGTTACACATGAAACTACGTTTAGCCTAAAGAGATTGTAAAGAGGTCATCAAATCATATCCGGATGATCTGAAAGTCTTGGTGAAGAATATGTGCACTTCACTGAACTATTGAACACCAATCTTGCTTCTCATATTAGCACCAAACAATACATTGTAGAGTTACAGTTTTGCTGTTTCATAATTGATCATTGTTTGGACTCTTGTTTTCCAAGTGTAGAAATTCCCTTGCGCATTTGTTTGTCACTCATGGTTACCAACTACGATGGAGAACGCTCATTTTCAAAACTGAAAAGGATTAAAATTGAACCAAGAAGTACCATGGGTCAAAACATATCGAACAATCTTACTCTAGTGACCAATAAGCATGAACTTCTGCGTGAAATAGACATTTGTAATATCATTAACAAATTCGCTCATTCTAGAAAATGTAACTTTTAAGTTGAAGTTTTGTTACTTTTGACGTTTGAAACTGATACTTACATGTAAGTAATGCTATTACTGAAATGTCAGACATATTTGTCGCATTATCTGGCTGTATAGCAAATGAAAAAAATACAATTACTGTGCTACAGAAGTTAAAAAAATATCTTTTATATTTATATGATTGTTATTTTTTTAATTTAGGGTCCCATTATAACATATGTTACAGGCCCCGCACTAGCTTAATCCGGCCTTGCAACATTCTCTAAATGATGCAAAAACATGTGAAAAAAACTTTTTTAAAAGAAGGTTTACCTGAAAATGACCTAGAAAAGTCGAAACGTAGTTCTCTGCTTTATCAGTACACATGTTAATTAATACTCATGCCAGCTGTTCTGAGATACGTTTTTATTTCAAATGGGTTTCTCGTCATCAAGAATTACTTTACGTTGTTCAAGTGACGATGACAAATTACTCTTTCCTTTCCTGCTTTTTTTGCTGTCACTTGTACACAGATGTGCTTATTGATGTAGCTCTAAGTTCACAAACAGCGTTTGTGTTTTAAACACGACTATGGCGAAGTACGAATATCAAATAAAATATTATTACTAATTATGAATGTCGTATGAGAGATTACAATCAAGTATAATTATCATGTGAAAGATCATAATCAAGTAAAAGTGTTGAATTAATACTAGGGCATTATTTTGGAACAGCATAAAGGCTCGGTAAGATGTCAACATCTAGCATTAAACTAATACTGGATAAGCTCGGCCATAAAATAAATCAACATTACTCTCGATGTGAAGGCAATTCCAAGACAAAAGTAATATAACTTTTTAAAATAGTTTAATTTTTGCCATTTGTAATTATAACTGATCAAGAATGCTTGTTTCAGGCTTCTTTGTTAATTTTCAGAATTACATATATTTAAGCAGTTACACACATTTTTGGTGAGTATACGTTCGTTTTAAAGTTCATTAGTAGAGTCATATTGGCAGTTTTTTCCATTTTGCAAATTACTCTAACTAAGAGTAGTCTGCCTAAGGCTGATTTATTTAACGAATTGAAGTGGGTGTTTTTCGTAAGGCACAATATTGCCGAAACTAAACTATGATTAACTTTAAAACGATTTGTTATCTATAGAATACTATTTAATTATAGCTTGTTTATTGTTTAAAAAAACTACACAATAGACTATCTTTACTGTGCCCGCAACACATATCGAAATCTGGTTTTAAAAATTATAAACCACCAGCCTGTCCGCTAAGTCACTGGAGGCATTTAATTGTAGACGTTCTATATGTTTGTTTGTTTTTTATATCAAAGCCACATCAGGTTATCTGCTGAGTCCAATGCGAGGAATTGTACCCCTGATTTCACCGCTGCAAGTCCGTAGACTTACCGCTGCACCAGCAAGGTACTGACAATTATATATGTAGTAATTTGTTTCAGATGGCTCGAATTACTAATGTAGTGGAAAAAAAAATCCATGAATAAAAAGGAAACATTCAAACAACAAATATATCATTTTAGGCCATTCTAATGTCTGTATCAATTATTTATCTCTTTTTTTCATACAATAATAATATTGATTACATACTGATTTTATTAAACAATCGATTAATGTTTGTTTGTTTTTTTCTTGGGGAAGGGGAGGTTGGTCTTCTTTAAATCGATAGGCGTCGCTAAATCAGGATGTTATTGATATTGCAATGGCCAGCAAATAACTTTCTGCTAGTATGAGTGTATGATAAAACGTCATAAGATATTACTGTGTGTTTGGTGACTTAATTTTACACTGCAGGCAATACAGTGTGGTGTGAGTAAAGGTAACTTGCTTATCAAACATATTATATGTTACTTTTATTAAAGATGTTAAACGTTATATTAAAGTCAAACGTGTTATTTTATTTTCATCCAATTTCATGTTAACTTTTTAACTCAAATTTAAGACACTGAGTATAATTTAAAAGTTGCACATGAAAACTAAAATTTGACTTAATTATTAAGTTTTTGTTTTGTTTTTTTATTTAAACTCGAAGACTGTCTTGATGTTTATCATAAACTGTATGAAATTTCTGTTTTATCATTTAAAATTAAAGTTTTATGTATAAACTAATACTGAAAACGTTAATTCATTACTGGCTTGAAATTTGGTTGAGTTTGACATTTACCGTTTTAGTGATTGTTTATTATGTACTAATAGTACAAGCAGTTCGCTTTGATGATAAAATAATAATAATAATGTATTAGTCTATATAAACATATAATTTCAGTTTTTATGGTTACCTCGGTCTCTCCCTGTGACTGTTGGTGTGATTAGCGTCCAATATTCATAATATTTATTCACTAATCAGGCAGTGGGAACCCGGGATCCGAAACGCTTAAATTGAACAAACTTAGTTATCAATAGTTCCATCTTTAGCACTAACCAAAACGATGTAAATAAAAGTATCACTCTGGTCCAGCTTTGAAACATTTAAAACGAGATTACTGATAGACTTAATTTATCAGCAAATTGTGTTCTCACTCACTAGCTCTTTCTTTGTTTATAAAGATGAGCAGATTTAAAATATAGATATATTGTAGGTAAAATACCGATCTCTGAATCTCAGTTAAAAGAACTAAAATTTGTTCTTTTCCCACTAAACCTATCAATTGACTGACTACAGAAAGAGTTAAGTTTTGAATACAAGTCCCATTTTATCTGGACTTAAAACTCTTTGCAGCTTATTAGTATCAAAGCCATTTAATGTTTTTTGACTTTTGGTTATTCAGATAAACTTTATTGTTTAATGTGAGCAATATTTTTAATGTTGTATTTTGTTAGCTTTGGAATGTGGAGCATCTGGAAAGTTAGAAGACTGTGATGTTAAAGTTTGTTGTTGTTTTTTCTAGAATATATGAATGTAGGTTATAAACAACATTATTTGAAGCATTGTTAGTGTAGATAGAAAGTGTGGTAATATTCAAGATAGTGTGAACCAATCAGTGAGTTGGGTAATGCTACTACCTCATACAGTTAAGTTTGTCTTAGTTGAAGTTTTGTTTAGGTCTGCACAAATCTGCCAATATTATAGTTTTGAAAACTATAAAGGATGAAATGAAGCAACTTGTTATGGTTACATGGGTTGGATTGGATGATGAATTACCCTTTCTTCATAATTTAAAAGAAGCCTCTAATGAAAGAACTATTTTGAAACATTAACTCTTAATTAGCAGGAATGTTGTAGGTAACAGCATCACTTGATGCTGTTTAAGGGTTAATGTAAGAGTTGGCCATTATTGTTGTTGAAAACACTTCAACTGTCATTCAAGATTACTATAAGAACACAAACTGAGGTAGGAAACCAGTTGGTTTTCATAAAACAATGAAAAGGAGAAAAAGAAAAGATAAATTATTTAAAGTATTTAATTATAAAGTATTTGAAGAGACTGAAAGTTAAGAGATCAGGAGGAATGGGAGAAAACATTAAAATAACATCAAATTGTAAGAAGAAGATGAGAGAAATTTAAAGAAAGAGATCTTCTGTTTAAAGAAGAATTAAAATACAAAATACATCTGTAGATCATGAAGATAAAACTGAAGATATGGACGAAGTAAGAAAGACATCAACAAGATAGAAAAGAACATCAATAATAGAATAATCTAGAAAAGTTGTCAAATGCCAAGATTTAAACTAGCCACACACCCTTTCTATGTTTGCTCATTGTGTCCAGTCTGAAATGCCATCTGGCACAAAATATGAAATAGAAGAACATATTTGATCTCCATCTGTTACTTATACTGCTGTGCAACCTATTACTAGAGGGCCTTTTTCAACTACTTCATCCATGAAACTGCCAAATATTATTCAAAAATTTAGCTGGCCTGTTTGACACAGTGGTTGATCTATTATTGTGTGTGAACCCAGGGGCTAATAATTCTTGTGGGCCCTACATCAAATGTAGTTTTGTATAGAATAAAATTATTAATGAGGTCTCATTAAGTCCTTGGGCTGAGCCTCTTCTAGACCCTACATAAATATGGCACTGGTTTGACATAGGCCATTGAAGAAACCAAATTATATTGTAAGGAATCACCAGCTGTTATCAAGGATCAGTGGAACAACACGGAGCTAATGAGATATCAATAAAATAGGAAATAATTGGATTTATGAAGTGAAGCTCAAGGAAATGTTTCATTTATTACAAATGAAAAAAGATGTTCATTATTTAAAGAAAATCATCTGTGATTCCATAGGCTTATTGATGGAAAGCCTTGTGGTTACTGATTGACACTGGTTCCACAACTACAGTTGTTTATCCCAATTTGTTGGCAAAAATGGGAAATTATCTCTAGAAGTGTGGACTGGGTGCAAACATGAACACTACATGACAACTACTCTACACAGGTAGTTGTATTATCAAGAAGTGAGACATTCATATCAAGAGGTAATAACAATGGCTCTTCATCTGATGATTATAGAAGGGTGAGAAAGTGCTCTCAACATGTTATGAAAGATTAGTGATTTGAAGATCTTTGCTATACATAAAGAATAAGTGTCATACATGACTTTACCCAAGAAAGACTTAAATTAGCTTTTGATAAAGTTAAAAGTAGCTATGCTGTAAATGCTAATACGACTGGATTCCATAGAGGTGACATGGCATATCTGTATAATCCCTATCACAAGAAAGGATGAGTCAAAAACTTTAGCAGGAATTGGTTGGGGCCATATGCTGTACTTAAAAGAATCACTTACCTGGTTTATCCAATTCAAAAAGATGGTTTATTCAAATCAAAGATCATCCATTGTGAACAGCTTTGAAAGTATGTCATTGAAAGAATAACCAACTAGGTAACTCCAGAAAAGAAATTGTCAGTAGAAACTCAACTTGCTGAAAACCCAAAGTTCCTGTTGAGACTACCAGCAGAGAATCATAAAACTTAGAGCCCTCACTTTATCTACTTGATCATCTGTCCACAAAAAACTCTAATGACAAGACAACCTGTGACATTATTGACAAGAGACTATCCCATCTACTTACCATAGGTCTTAGGAGATAAAACCACCAAAAATACTTGTTATTAAAACTTAATGTCACATACTTTAAACTTTTTAAGCATTCTACACCTACTAGATATCAAGTTACAACATTAAAAATATAGCTTATGTCTCCCCTTTTAACACTGAGAAGTCATTTGTGAAAACATAATACAGAAACACACACCACATTATTTAAAAAAACCTAATGGCCAAAGAAATACACTGTAACAGTATCACTTTCTACAGTCTATGTGTAAACACTGATCAGGTACTCTGTAAATGCTATAATTTCATTTTGAAATGGCATGTTAAATTCCCTCGGTTCTCTTTTCTCTTATAAAAAGTTTCTTGTCAAATACCAATTACTTCATTTACATGAAGCACGTATATCCTGACTAACTGCTCATTGTAATAGAAACAACATAAATAAATTAGAAATGTAATATTTGTTTATATTATCATGTTAGAAGTAGTCAAATTGCAAATAAGCACTTGCTGACAAATATAGGGATTGAATTTTCTAAGATGTTACATTAAAAATGTTTATCAGTGATTTCCATCCAAAGTTTTTATATTAACAAATAAGTATTTTAAAGTACAATACAGATCTATATAGATTTGATCACATGTTGTTCTATTTTAGGAAATTATTTTAAAAAATTTTGTTATATAGAATAAACTTGTTCATTTTTAAGCATTTTAAAACAGAGAAACTGGGGGAAGTGGCACCTAAAAATAAAATAAGTGTTAAAATTAAGATTCATTGTACTTCTCTTTAAAACAAAACCAATGAAGAAAATTGATCAGCAGCTAAATATTCTTCTTCTCTTTAAAACAAAACCAATGAAGAAAATTGATCAACAGCTAAATATTGTACTTCTCTTTAAAACAAAACCAATGAAGAAAATTGTTCAACAGCTAAATATTCTTCTTCTCTTTAAAACAAAACCAATGAAGAAAATTGATCAACATCTTCTCTTTAAAACAAAACCAATGAAGAAAATTGATCAACAGCTAAATATTGTTCTTCTCTTTAAAACAAAACCAATGAAGAAAATTGATCAACAGCTAAAGATTTTATTTGCATTTTTTTCTAGTTTTTGCAATTTTTTTAAAGATTATTTTACCAAAAATTTTTGAATTTTCAATATCTTGAATTTTGTAGGACTTCTGTTAAAAGGCATACTTTTTTCAAAAGAATTGTATCAAAATTAATTGTATTGCAATTTCTTTGAAATCAAATCTCAGATTTATTCGAATATAGGTGCTTGTTGTCTCTATAAAACAAGAGGGAATCCTCAATAGTTGCAGCTATAATTGGTTCTCAATTGATCAACAGATGAGCTAAGTTTGTACCTGAAAGAAGAAGAAAAAAACCATTCTTTGAGTTACTGAAACTAAAAATACCCTAACACAGAAATATTGTAACTTTTAAAGACATTATAGATACGTGTCTAATCAGCAATGATTTTCTAATTTTAAGGCAAGCGTTTTTTTTTTCTGAAGTATGTAAAGTATTTGAAAGTTACAATATTTGTGGAGCAAGGTAGTTTTCATAAAGTAACTAGCTGGGAAAAACAAAGCATAAGGAAATAATAAGGTAGCATCTAACCAGAGAGCTACTGTTGGCGTCTGTGAAATAATCTTCTCTCTTGCAATGAGGCCGTAGACTCTTGCATAGACTATTAATCACATTACTCAATACACATGTGAAAAACAGTTTGCATCATAGATATTCTAGCTCTATGGCAAAATATTGTTCTCTGCTTTATTTGTAAAAGTGTTAATATTCATACCAGCTGTTCTGAGATACAAAAAACAAACATGTTAGTAAATTACTAAGAACAGGGTGGGCCAACTTTGTACCTAAGAAAGGCTTGATGTAGCCTTTAGGTGGGAATAGTAGAGAGTCATAATGTTAGTTGTGTAATTTACTGAGATGATAATTTCATTTTACAAATTGTGTATGCAAGAGTTTGTTTTTGATGCATAAGCTTGAAATTTAATGTGTAACTAATAAGTGATATGCAATATAAACTTGTTTATGGAGAAACACTGAACATTATTTGTAAATCATAAGTTTCCAGATATTATAAAGGAGATTTATCAAAATAATTAGAGACAAAATAGATACGAGTCAATAGCATTATCAGCTGCAACTTTATATATTACTTTGGTGGCAAAATTCAGGGGAGTTACTGTTCTCCTGTGATTTACAAACCTGAAATACAGCAGTTTAAATCTGGAGTTCAATGTTATACCATTTTACTATTACAAATGAAAGTGATGTTAATAACTGAATTTTTTGGTTTGGTTTGATTCTTGTTAAGCATAAAGCTACACAATGGTTTATCTATGCTGTAACCACCATAAGTATCAAAACCCAAATTTCAGCATTGTAAGCCTGTTAATTTACTACCAGGTCACTGAGATGGAGGTGAGTCACAAGAAGAAGGTGAGCAACACTGAGTAATGTATAATTCATAACAAATAAGGCAATGTTTCTTAATGTATATGTTCAATGTTACCCTTTAATCACCAATAAATTGCTAGTCATCTGTAGACTGAAAATGTATTTGTGAAATTAAAATCTAATTAGAATATTTATAAAGTATCGCTTTGCTTGGCAATGTCAATATATAAGATAGAGAATAGTTACTATGCTATGTATTCTCTGTTGGAGAATTCTGGTTTTTATATTGGTGTTACCTTTTTATCATCTCTAAATACTTAAAATTAAAGAGTTATCTTAGTGCAGTAATTTACATATTTAAAACAGCTGAACTGAAACCAGTTTGTATTTTTATAAACAATTTTTACCATACATTTGTAAAACACACTACATGTTAATCTCAGTCTACCAGTGAATGTCATACTGTTTTTATTCAATATTTTGTCAGTGTGTCATAGGTTGCAAAAGCCAACATGATATGGGATTGATGAGGTAGGTATATGATAACAAAAATTGATATAAAAACAGAAGTCTCAGTTCCACTATTTTTCATTATTCAATCAGTATTTTTCATACTGATAACTATATTGCTTACGTGCCTGAGTTTCTCTGTTCTTAAAATAATTTGTTTAAAGTGTTTTTTCAGAATGTTGGTCAATCCTTTGGATACTTTTACTTGCTCTCCTTCTGACAAATAACAAAAAAACTTTTTTACTTGACACTGTAATTAATCTTAACACATACTACACAGCCTTATGTTTAACAAATTGCTTCAAATTTTAACTGGACATGGATACATTAGATTTGGTAAGAAAGTGGTCTGCTGTCATGCTTTGATCAAATCTCTTTTGTATGCCATCTTTGTGAGGGAGAAACTGTGAGCAAATGAGCCATTCTTCATTGGTATTACCAGTAATGCATGAGTCAGCTTGCAGATTGTCTAGGGCCTTGATAGTTGGTTGTAGTCTGGTGTGCATGTTCTCGGCTTCATTATAAAGACAAATCTTCTAGATAACACTTTTGATTCTGGCTTTAATTACGTCTTCATTTTCAGGAACTACAAGAAGCATCAAAGTCCAGTTTCTGAGGTAGGCTTCAGTGCAGTCAAGTTGGCTACTCAGTCTGTTTTTCCTGGCATTTGTGGCTTAATAGAACCATCATTACTGGTTAAGAGTGCTTTTAGCATGTGGTAGCTGCAGAAATATTTGTTGATATCCATAACTTGGTTTATCAGTTGTTGCATCTTGATCTAGAAATTTAACCAATGGGATGAGCATCTATAGATGGTTAGAGTGGGGTTGTCTCTTAAGTTCCTGCACATTTATTTCATTTTACTATTATTGTCATTTACTACTGCAGTAACTGTACACCCACACTTGTAAGATGACTCTTTCTGGAAATCATTGTTAACTGACTCATGGGAGCCTGCAATTTGTTTTATACCTGTTTCTTCTGTGGACAAGAGGTGACATTTCAGCTTAAATTATATGCCACTGGTTATCATGTGAATACTATGTGTGCCACTGCCATCTTGTATCCTGCTCTAAAACATGTTCCTTCACAGTCGATAATCTTCTCATGAAACTCTTAAACTAGGATTTTGCAGGTGGAGGTGGATTGATATCCAGGGTGCAACAACTCTATTGCATGTTTAAAGTTCAGAATGGAACACGATGTTTAATGGGGTATTACAGTTGTAAAATGGTTTTTCAACCTCCTATTCTAATTACCTTTTCATTTTGGCATCTATCTTAATGCCAAATTTTTGGCAGTCTGCTAAAGTTTAGTGTTTTTTTGAGTGCAGCTGGTCATGTTTGGAAGGAATTTAAACAAGCATATGAAGCCAGTGGGGGTTCTTGAGTGTCATTGAGTGGAACTGATGGTTGCATTGACTGTGGTATTATTTAAAACCTTCCTTATATCAATGCCACTCCCATTTCTGGTCAAAAAGCTCTGGACATTTCATCAGATGAGTTCTCAGTCACTTTGTTTTCTCACTTACTTCAATATTGTAGTTTCTGTACTGAGCCATTTTTTCCCTGTTGTTTGCTTTGCAAGGGGTCCCATATTAGATCACTGGATCTTCAAAATTTTTTGTACTGGACTTTATCTGTATAAAGAAATGTAATTTAATATATATATTTTTATCACAATGAAACATTCTTTAAGAAAGAAGAAAATGAAATGTGAGTGACTCAAGAGTAATAGAACTAATTTCAAAGTTTATTCAGTTTTGCAAAGATTGGACAATAATTCACTCTAGTATTAAAGGTAGGAAATGCATCAGGGCTACAAAACTTAAGTCAGGACAGAATTATATTTTCACTTCATTACATCACTTCATGCTAGCTAGAAGTGCACCTACCTAAAGAGCAACGTAAAATGAATTATAATGACAAATGCAATAACCTGTTTCATATTTTGACTAAGCCATGCTTTTCATAAACTCAAACACACTGTTTTAAAGATATTTTCCAAAATTATTATTTCACTTCTGTGTAAATGAATTCATTATTAGAAAATGTGTTTTCTCAATAAGAAAAAGTATTCAAGTATAGATTAAATGTAAGTTTGCGTGCCTTCCCAAACACACTGTGTTTTGCTTGTATTGTCCAAGGCTGAATGTCAGTATGTCAGATCAATCTTTACAAGGAATGGAAGATTTGTGATCAATCATTTTGTAATGGGAATTTGCTGCAGGATATTGAAAGTAACTCAATACCAAAAGTGGTTAAAAACAATAGTGTAAAGCAACTAACATTCAGTTACTTGTCTTTGTACAATTCTGTAGCTACCAGTTCAAATCCTCAATAACTGTGGCACTTAAAATTCTTTTTAGACAAGATTAGAATAAATTAATCTATGAAACTTTTTTCTTTTTATTATCTGTATTTTGTGCACCAGCAATCCCTAGCAAGAGGCATGCATATGTGTGATTCACTTTTATTACTCATCAGGATCTCAGACCTGTACCAGCTACCATCAAATTGAAATTATTTTAGACAGGATTAGAGTAAATCTATGGAGCATAGTCAAATACATCAGTCAAAATAGTTTGACCTCCTAAATCTAAAACTGTAATTAGGTGAGGTCAAGAGGTGACAGAACTATGAACTAAAAATTAGTGTTTGAAAAACAAAAACTCAGAACTATTCAGTGAGCCACTATGCTGCGACTAGCAATTGTTCCCATCGTAGCCTGCTTAGATTGGTTGTAATTCTACTCAACCTTTCTTTACTACAAAACAAATATAGAAATTGTTACTCTGACCTGATATTATGCTGACGATGTTAATGTTTCTTTTATAACACAAGTTTAACATTCTTAAATCATTAAAGTTGCTGGAACTGGAAAATTCAAGTTATTGTTTCTATAATTTCTAATGAGTTTACTTAATGAAGTAGGGAAGGTACTCTAACTGTTGGAAATATACTGTTGAAAATCATGACCCTTGACCATGCTCTTGTTCAACAAGGAAAGGACCACACACATTACTAGTGATCATGTTGACTGAAGAAAAGATTTATGTGGTGGGCAGTCTGTGAGTGACCATGGTCATCAGGTGTGAGCATACACACAGTGTGCAGGGGGGGTATGTTTATTGTCTTTTCACCTCCAACAGATCCACAGTAACAGATCCACAACAAATAAAAGGGATAAAATTTTGGAAGAACAGAATTAACCCTCTCTACTTCCCTTTTAACTAATGACCCTCTTATGACCTGGGAATGAAGCTCCACTCATTGTGGATCTGTTGGAGGTGAAAAGGCAATACACTGAGCAGACAATAGTGGAGGTTATGTGAACTGAATCACCAGCCTTAGAGCCAGAAAATGGAGTAACCATGGATCCCTAGTGAGAGGAAGTCCAAGAAATGATGTAATCATTCTCCCACTGGCTCCATCCCACTAATTTGGAGAACATTCTGATTTTTAGTGATGATAGGAAACCCAGTTGAAGTAAAATTGAACCAATGTAAAGGAACACCTTTATGCCTATGTTAGTTAATAATCTAATCTCTAACTACAATACCCCTAAAATCTCGTGCCTGTTCACACTCTTGTTCCTAAGAAGTATCCAATGACAGTCAGTGTCAAACTTTGCCAGTCTGAAAATGACCTAAAAAAGTCAAAATGGTGTTCTATGCTTTATTTTAATCATTATAATACATTTTTGCTCTTGGATTCTCCTTCAGAAGCCACAAGATTGGGCTTCCTTATCAGACTAAAGAAATCTATTTTGCCATCGACACAATCTCATCCATTTGAATTTGTTTTACGATACTCACTTAAGGCATGCTTAACCAACTTGTATAAGGTTTCAAGCCATGGAAAGAGTCATCAGGCTTTTACTTATGTCTCCTTCTCCTACTCTTTTTCTTGGGAATGTGAGCATTCCTCAAGCCTCTCATTCCTTTGGGGCATGCACATATGAGATCCTTTCAGAAGTTACTGAGTGACCAGTAGATTATGCATCCTATCTTTTATTACTCAGGAGCAACAATGTTGATTGCAAATGGTTGTTAGATTGGAACAACATTATTGTTGGAGTACTCATTCCACCATCTTGTCCTGATGTCCATCTGTTTACAGATGCATCTTTTAAGGGGTGGGGAGCTTATCTTCAAAGTCAGGAATTCTACTTGGACAAAAGATCTACCTTCCATATCATTGTTATCAAACATCTTACAGTACACTGGACAATAGTTCAAGGTTTGTCTCTCTTTGGTGGAAAGGTTGTCATTCACAAATTGATTCACATGGTTTGTAATGGATTAACTAAATATTACAGGAGATTTATCATATCTCTATGTCATTAGCCACCTGGTTGAATTGTCCTCTGGAAGACAATGTGTGGACTGGCATGTGGACTGCTACTAATACTTTCTTTTACTCATTACTTACATGATCTGTAAGTAATGTTTATTTTTTGCTGGATCCAACTCAGTGATGAATGTTGCCCAGGCATAGTGTATTTTCTCTTTTCAATTCTGCACTAGCAACCAATCACTTTCATAACAATTACTACAGGTTGCAGCAGACTCTTTCAGAATACTGTGTTTCATGAGATCACCTAGGTTCCTACTGGATGGTATTACATTATTATTATTATTATGGATTGACACTCTTTGAATTTTATGATTAAAGTTAAAGGGGATTCTGCCCATCCCAACTGAATTTCAAGTTGAATAAATTGAGATTGGTTTGCTTTTAAAAATGTAAGAAACTTGATTCACTTATTGCACAGTTTCCAGAGCGCTGTTCCTCAGGACTCAATGCATATCACCCCTTGGATCCCTGAATGTTTTCTGATGTGTCATTAGGAGTGGGACCAGCCTCCATAGGAACCTATTCATAAATTTGGCTTAGATTTGACACAAAGCTATCCAATTAGTATTGGAGGGTGAATGGCCTTTCTCTCTGATCAATATTGGTTTCATATATTTTTAATGGAAGGAGGTCCATTATCTCCTCATAATTCCAAATGTGAAGCGGCCCCATCCTAGGTCTTTGGTTGATTACATGTTCCACGTTTTCTCCGTAATTCTATGGGCAAGCACATTACTCCTTGTCCATTTGGTTGGGAAATGAAGACAACTGTTCATAATTATAGACCAAATGAGTTCTGTTTCTTTGGTTGAATATGGCATACACTATCCCATCATTCCAAGCCTGAGATGTTGCCTTTTATACTTTGTCAGGTGGAGGAGAAAGATTGTCCACACAGGTGTTGCTTACTTTCTCATTGCAATTCCAGTGGTGCAAAACATATCAATCTATGGCTACAGGTTGCAATCCAATCAAAAGTATGTACATACCATTGCAGTCCACTTTCCCTAGCCACTAATATGGGATATAGGTAATACAACACCTTAATTCCAACCCCAGTTGTGGAACTTTGACTTTCTGGTTGAAGCTGGCCTATACTGCTGATTACTTATATTGTATTCCACTTTTGATATAGGAACTAAGTTCCAGGTGAAGAGCATACCTATTTTAGATATAATGCATTTCCCCAACTCTTGTACCATTTTTATCTTGGTGCACTACTGTTCTGTATTGGTAATGCCCCATCTACTTTATAATTGTGGGATTCTAGCTATAGTATCAGTGTAAGTTAACATTTTCCTAAATATAAAATGTATTTCCAATAATGCTTTTGTCCTCTGAAACTCTCCTGCCCTACCTCCCCACTAAAAGCTGGTTTATATCTCAAAACAAGTGGTGAATGAGGTGCTTATATACAGTACCTAGATACAGCTGGAGAATTTTGCAAATTAGAATTTGCCTATGACATTCAAGTGGGGTATCAAAGACTGGAGCAAGCATTTTGAGTGCTTACATGTGCAAAGATTGGAAACTCTAGAGATCAATAAATAGTTATGTTGTCAGTGGAGGTTAGTATTGTTGGTAATACATTTTACAAGTCCTCAAACTGGAAATAATCATTACAAGTTCTCCACTGGAAATAATCATTACAAGTTCTCCATTGGAAATAATCATTACAAGTCCTCCATTGGAAATAATCATTACAAGTCTTCCATTGGAAATAATCATTACAAGTCCTCCACTGGAAATAATCATTACAAGTCCTCAAACTGGAAATAATCATTACAAGTCCTCCACTGGAAATAATCATTACAAGTCCTCAAACTGGAAATAATCATTACAAGTCCTCAAACTGGAAATAATCATTACAAGTCCTCCACTGGAAAGTTTAACTTTACCACTCAAAACATTCTAAGCGTGAACCATATCACCCTGACTTTAACAAAACAAGTTAAACAAAGTTACTGATTCTTAGAGTGAGAAATGTATTGAAAGCTTGATTATTGAATAATTATTTAACTTGTACAGTGTATGGTACAGTGTACATCTGGGATAATACTGTTCTGATGTTGATATTTAAATATATATCTGGTTCTCATTCAATCTAGTGTTTGTTCTTACATATATGTTATAGTATGAATTACCATAGTATATATTGATCAAGAGTAATTTAAACTGTTGGCAACATCAGTTTTTGAAGTAATAAAACCAACATGAAATATTTAACTTATTTTCATGTCAACATGTGTTTTAAAAATAAACTTCTATTTTTTGAACTCATTGTTTTCATCTTATCATTTCAGAAACATTTAAACAAAATATTGTAATACAGATTTAATAACCAACTGTATATTGTACATTATATTCATTAAGTTTCATTATTTGATCTTCAAGACATGAAGTGGTTGGAAGTTAGAAGTATCCTCATATCATAAACATTGTTTGGTGTAACATCATAATTTAGAGTACCTGGAGTGTTGCTCAAGTTATTATGTATTTTTTACATAAATAATTATTTTGTTAGAATAATATGTAAGGAAATAAGTGAACATTTTCTCTCCCTCGAAATATAGCATATAAATACTTAACTGCTGGGTTAGGAAAATGTTGTTGTTGTTGTTAGCAGTTTTGTTTTGATTATTATTATTATACCTGCAGTACCCAGCAGATGGCAGTCCAGCAATGCCTGATTTGATTCACCACTCAATATGTGAATGTCAATTGTCCAGCGTCTTGTGTGACTCATGTTTTATAAAGAAGATTGTTGTAACAGTTTAAAAAATGTCTCTTGAGGTTCAACAAGAATCATTATTAAAAAGTCTTGTTAGACGGTAGCTAACTATGGATCATAACTGAAGTCAAAGAAAACAATCCTGTATAACAAACTGGCTAGAAACACTTAGTGACATAAATCACTAAACTGAAATGTTAAACCCCATAATGTACGTTGTTGGTAGTTATTGAACTTGTTTGATATTTTACTGAATCTTGACCAAAACTGTTATATACTCTGCTTTATTCCATCAACACTATTCAGTAAAAACAAAAACCAAAAAACAGATAAGACGCTTGTATCTCAGAATGGCTGGTATTGGTATTAACACTTTTATTGATGAGCAGAGAATAACATGACCTTTGTAGGTCATCTTCAGGTTAACAAAAAATTTACATTAACAACATCACAGCATCTGTTTCTAAAAGAAGATACTTTGTAGGAACAAATGTTTTGTATTTGTGTAACTAAAATTACATTGAAAATACTATTAATGCACTGTGATGTCACATGAGTTAATATCAGTCACATGAAAGTTTTATCATGTTTTATTAACACAGACTAGAATTCAATATAATCTAGTGGGGAGGTGCTGAAATCTCTTATAATTTATCTATACAGATAAGTAATTCTATCTAATTCTTTCACAATTCAACTTTTATTTTACAAACACCCAAAGTTTACTTCTAATTATTTTTCATTGAGCAATTTTTATTTATTTTTTGTTTTGATCCAGAACAATACCAGGTAGTATAAGACTGGATAACAACAGTAATAGTTTAATTCTGTTAAACATTTCCAGATAGTCTAAGGTTAAGCAGCAAGAGGAGTATTTTACTTTTGTAAAACATTCAGATAAATGAAAGATTATTTTGATACAGTACTTATCTCCTCTAACAAGATTAGCTATTCTTGTCCACTATTGCCCTCTATATGCAAACTTTTTCTTTACACATGTCACAAGTCTTTCCCCCACATTAGAAACATGATTCCAACATGTTTGTCATGCAAATCATCATGCATCACTTCACCATCAATAGGAGTATGACATACTAATGTAACTCCTCCAATAGGAGCAAGATATACTCATGTAACTCCTATACACTTCTACCGAATTATCACTTCTCATTTGGTAGAGCATGTGCTTGCACATGGTCCTTTCTTTGTTTTACGTTCAGCTTTAGTATATTCACAAAGTGGTGTTCAGTTACATTACTTCAAAGTTTATTCAGAGTATTTCTTCATTTTAATTTAATTACAATTTATTACAGTTGAATTATTTATAATTTCAATTTTTGGTTGACTCCTCTTGATTATGAATTCCAAAGTTCGTGTTACCGCTTCAAAGGCCACACTGTGACTAACGCTATGTCACAGGCTTCAGGTGTGGATGACCCAGTTGGAGATTTATCAGTGTTCATTTGCAGGATATTTGAATGTTTTTTTGGTCAACATCTATCTACAGACTTTGCCCTACTTTCTCCCAAACATGCTGAGCTTGTTCACACTAATAAGAAACTGGATCACCTACCTCCTGATTTTGCAGTTCCTTCCCATGCCCTTATTGATGATTCAGTTAAGCCTGTTGTGGTCTTTTTGAATTTCATTTCTAAGTTGTGAGTTGTTTTTTTATCCCTCACCTCTATTTCATGTGAACCATGTCTTTTCTTACTACATAAAAAATCTTAACATCCCTATTTGGTGTTTCCCCCCCCCCCCAGATATATGGGTATATGCTGATGAATTTGCCTTACAATTAAAGGAAGGGATTAGCAGGCTTTGTCTACTAAAGGCTTTGGGTCAGTTTGTATATCATTTTGCAGACTGACCTTTTCATCAGTTACATCCTTCTATTAAGGATCATTGGATTCTTTCAGTTTTATTGGAAGAATTCATGATCCTGTTTCTTTCTCCACCTCTCACATCTCCTATACCTGTTACTCCACCTTTGGATCCAATGACTAACCAGCTTCTACTGGAAGCAGCTCAGGACCTACTATCTCAGCAAGCCATTGAACTTCTGCATATTTTACCAGGTTTCTATTGTATACTCTGTTCCCAAGAAAATGTGGGGTTGAAGACCTGTTATCAATTTGTCCCACCTGAATTGATTAAATCAACTGTCCCATTTTACCATGTAGTCCTTTTCATCCAACATTGGGCATTGTTCTGGGCTTATGGATGACCAAGTTGGGTGTCACCACTGCTTATCTACACATCTATATCTCAGCAAGGTCTTCTTTGTATCATTGGTTCATCCATCATGGGGTGGTTTAGTAATTTTATACCATATCCTTTGGGCTTGCTTGTGTTTTTTCAGGTGATCAGAGCTTTTGCTGGCCATCTTCATGCTCTGGGGGTGTGATTCCACCAGTATATGGACTATTGTTTTTTCTGGCTCATTCCAGACCCGAGTCAGCGAGCCATACTTGTCAGTTCTTTCAAGGAGCTGCTTGGGTGAGCTGGTTAACCAATTTGGAGAAGTCCTTCCTCCATTCTGCCCCATATATTGTCTCTTTACATGTCTTTTTTTTTTTTTTACCCTCTTCTCAGTTGGGCCCAATCTCTATGGCTTCATTTCATGGAATTATCATTTTGCCACAATTTCTTCAGTGAGCTCTTCAAGATCAGTGGAACCATGCTTGGGATCCCTTGGCAGCTCCCATCACCCTTCCTCATACACTAAGAGATGATCTGTTTTGGTAGTTGGATAAGGCCCATATGTCAGTGTGCATCCTACTTCCTCCTCTGCAGGACTGGGATGCATGGGTCAATCACCAAAAGGCTTCAGGTCGCTGGTCTGTTGATGAGAAGTCCTCACACATCAAAATCCTCAACCTTCTTGCAGTCTTTCAGGCTTTGAATCACTTCTTTGTCAGAATATGATTTATTTTGACAATTCTACAGTGGTAGTGCATATCACTTGCTGAAGGGGCACCAGGTCTGCATCTCTCTGTTTTCAAACTTTGGATCTCCTATGTGGAACCTACATGCACCACATTCATTTCATTGCACTTTATGCTTCAGCTGCTTTCAATCTAGTGGTCTTTAGATTCTATTGTATTTAGACAGCTTTGCTCTTTGTAGGATTCTCCCCATGCAGATGTATATACCACAGTCATAAATGACCCCAAAATTCCTTTATGTTTATCCTTCTATCAATAGCCAGCTCAGGCATGGTTTCCATACTTATAACAGTTTTAACTTTTCCCTCCAATTCTCCTTCCCTTGTCTTCCTCCCTTCTTAATGAACCTTGGTCACCAGTTCTTCATTCAGCCATTCATGTACTTTCGTCTTCATACCTGTCTTTTATCCAGTCCTTTGTGAGGGAATCAGTTTTTGTTTTTTTATTGAGTAACTTTCATTTTGTCTTTTCCATACATTTTTCATTCTAGGTGTATCAGTGTAAGTGGAAGGTGTTCCACAATTGGTCTGCAACTCGGAAATTCTGCACTGAATGATGTACTATGGCTCATGTGGATGAGTTTCATACATGGCTTTTCAACCATGGATCTTTGGTCTTTTCACTCTCAGGTTATCAAGCTGCCTTTCATTCTTCCCAGTACTATTGAATTTTTGCTTCTCATGTCCTTACCATTTTAATGCATTCATTCTGGATTCCTTGTTTTCTCAGATGACCCAGTCTTCTGGACTAGGATTTTAATGTGATTCTTCATTCCTTCACTTTACCTCCATTTGAATATATTTCCTTGTGCTCTGTTTCACCATTCCCTTAAAATCTGGTCCATCTCCTTTTAGCCTGTTTATTTTGAAGGTCCAGTTTATTTGCCATTAAGATTTCATGTACATTTTACCACCCTTCCTCTATTCTTTATCTGGATATTTCCTTCCTACCAAAGACCTCGGTGGCTTGGGAAGGTAACTACTCTATTTTGCCTATTTTCTTTCCTCCTATTTCTCATCTCTACCCTTGTCCCAATCCAAATACTTTTATGTTCAGTCTGTACCCTTCATTGTTATATTGCCTGTAAGGGTTCCTTTCATTATACCCATTTGTGACTCTTTATCCCTTTGCATTGTTCTTCCCACCAGAATTTATTCAAATTTAACATTTCACCCTTGCTTCTTATTTTAATTGGCTATTAGAAATAATTTTACAGCCAGACATGTAGACTATAGCTGATATGTTTATCTCCCATTATTTACACCATTTTTTCTTCTTTGTCAGGTGTTCATCTTCCACCTATGGTCATTCTTCAAGCTTTGGAATGACTTTGACAGGGTAAGTTTTATTTGTTAAGAAGCCCTTCCTTCATTTATTACTTATATAGATCCCACTCTGTGGTGAATTTTGCCTGACCAGGTATTCTTCAATTCAAAATCTGCACTTCACAGCCATGATGACTCATGATTTAACTTCCATTTTTTCACACTGCTTCTTGTTGAGGTAGGATGGTCCACAAGATTGCTTATAGGTGAATAACCCCATGATCTACTTGCTTCTTAAAGTTGTCCATTGTGGACTGTAACAACTATGGGTAAAGCAGAAGGGAGATAGCTGCTAGTTCCTGTTATGCCTTATATTGAATACACCAGTGTGTGGTCTGCTTTACATAATTGCAATATGTCATGTGATAACTTTCCTTCAGACTTTCCAATGCAACTTCACCTGTTTTTCTTCAAGTGGAGTACAGGAGATCATACCACTTTTTCAATTCTAAGTTTCTGGAGTGATCAACCATGAAAATATACAGTTTTTGTAATTGTATGTATACAGATATACATTAAACATAATTTATGCCATCTTCCCAGGATACATTAAAACCTTTTTACACCAAATTACTTCCTAAACTGAACATCTTTACCTCACTATTGGTTAATAATCAATTTAACATACTCTTAAGTGTGACATTATTTTAATTGCAGGACAAATTGAATTCTTCTGTTTTTACTTCCTTTTAAATTCCTTGTCCAGTTTGTGATGTGCACATATATGAGATTTACTATCTAGTACATGCTCAGTGTACCACTGATTTTCCAATGTGCAGTAAACAGTGTAATATAGTATGTGCACCATCATTAGCAAAGACATTTAATAAACTTTCAGTTTAAAGAAGTATGGAACTTGTGAAAGGAGAATGGAGTGAATGTGAGAATTCTGAACAGTGAGCAATGTGTTGTATGAGAGAGAAATGCTATCTACCAATCCTGGTAGTATACAGTGGCACTAGGAAATTAAAACAAGAACAATTAACAAGTACACAAATGTTTAGATTCTCTATAAAAGAGGGCAGGACTAGGCTCTGCACATTGTCCAAGTCCCTCAAACAAAAGAAACACTAGGCTCTGCACATTGTCCAAGTCCCTCAAACAAAAGAAACACTAGGCTCTGCACATTGTCCAAGTCCCTCAAACAAAAGAAACACTAGGCTTTGCACATTGTCCAAGTCCCTCAAACAAAAGAAACACTAGGCTTTGCACATTGTCCAAGTCCCTCAAACAAAAGAAACACTAGGCTTTGCACATTGTCCAAGTCTCTCAAACAAAAGAAACACTAGACTCTGCACATTGTTCAAGACCCTCAAACAAAAGAAACACTCTCCAGACTATCAGCCTGTATCATTAATAACCTTAGTATTGTTAGTAAATTTATAAATATTACAGTTCAAGAGGTTGTCCAAATCATTCAAATAACTAACTACAATAAAGGTCTTAAAACATATCTGTATTTGTTATTTGTATGGTCTTAAGCGATACATGTTTACATTTTCCCTGTTACAAATAAGTTTGTTTTCTGTCAATCTTATAATATTTATGGCATATATTTAACTGTGGTGCATCAAAGATTTGTTGATAGTCAATACACATTTGACGCCACAGGGTTGGCAATAAATTATTTAGACGAGAAAGAAAATACCCCTTCGAAATAATATTGTAAATTTTAATTATGATTTTAAGAATACTTTTCAACTTGATCTGTAACGCTATTGTAAACTGTCATACCCTGTTCACAGTAGAACTTCATCACTTGGGCTTATAATTTGTTACTGTTTTTTTCAGGGAGGGGTTGACTGATTAGGCTGTCACAGTGACCCTGCTATCCATGGTTAGAGGTTAAATCCACTGTAAGGTGGGTTTACATTGCTACTTAGTTTGTTTACCATTCTGTGTATTTTATGCAACATTCAAGAGGTATAACGAAATTTTGATTTAAAAATAAATATCACATCCAAATTACAGGTTACAATCTTTTTACAAACATTCATGATTTAATTGAAAAAAGTTTGTATTATATCTATAAAGTTGGCAACAAATCATGGTTCATTATTGAAATTTTAAGTTTTAATGTCTTAATTTCAAAAAGAAATGTATATCGAAGTAAATTTTCAGTCTTCACAACTCTGTATCACTCTCTCTCTCTCTCTCAAAACCACATGTCCCTCCACCAGTACATCCTGATTTGTATGATGTCTGAAATTCTCTCTGGCATTGTTAATAGTCATGCTTATAATAAATAGAGTAAATCCAATCTGTATCATTTTTATTTCTGTTTTCATAGTCAGTAATTTTTCATAGTAGCTTGACAGGTGCAGACAGAACAAGTTGGTTGGAGATGTGAGGATATTTTTTAACCTGTTTATAGGTTGGTTGGAAAGCTAAATAAACTATAGTATTTTTTATACAATTTAATCCAAATTTGTTTTTGTTTTTTAAGATAGGTTTGAATGATACTTGAGCTTTTTTTAGGGGAACTAAATAGTAAGAAGAAATAGGGTTACAAAAGCAGAAACTGGAGTTTGAAATGACCTATAATAGGATTAGTTTTACATTCTGGTACAATGACTTATGTCCCTCTCTCACATAATAGCTTTCTCTGATTTTTTTTCTGCTCTTTATATTTGTAATTTTACATTCACTACTAGCACTAGGGCTTCCACTTAAGTTCTAGGGTTTCCATAAGGTATTGCTACACTGTAAAGTGTGTTTGCAGCAACCATTCACCACTAGAAGTGCAACACACCCTTCTAACATAGCTGACTTTCTCTACCAAAGTTTTCAATAACTGCTTAACAACTAGAGATTGAAGTTTCACCATAACATGGATGAAAGGCTTCATTTGGTGCCATCCCAACAAGCCACCTAGTGTCATACCTTTCTCCGTATTTTTTTCTCTCTCTCTCTCTCTCTCTCTTAGAGTTGGCACTTTGTGGTTGGTTGATGAAACTGGAGAAGTTGCATCTCACATCCACTTAGTACTTTGATTTGAGTGTGTTTTACATTTCTCATCCCATCTAGACTGTAAGAGCCTTTATCAAGAGCTTTCTAAAGTCCAGATACACTACACCAGATAGACAGCAAAGATTTTATCAAGAGCTTTCTAAAGTCCAGATACACTACACCAGTAAAACAGCAGATTATTTTCGAATTTTCCATGAAATCTTATGAGTTACTAGTCAAAGTTCTGAAAAACTATACTAAGAATAATTTATTAAATACCAGCTCTTAAACTGTTTTGTTAAATATTTTCTAATATCATATGTAGATTCCTTAACATTTCTTATAGCAAAGTCAAACTAATTTGTGTATGTCATATTCAACATTCACCATTAAACTTTCTTTTATAAAGTATCTACCTTAGCATAAACCTCTCACTTATCAAATATATCTGTATTTTACAACAATTCATAAAAATATGCATTCAGGTCTTGCTGGTCTTCTAGTCAACATCTTTATGTAGTTCAAATAACTTTCCAAGTGTCAGTTAAAGAATCAAACGTTTTGTTTTTAAAACAACTTTTTTCTTGAATTAAAATAAATTATTATCTAATTCATAAACATATTGGACAGTTTAAAAATCCCTTCATTTACCTTATTAATATCAGAATTAGTAAATAATATATCAGGACAAAATTTGAGAGCCAAGAACGATTTCTAATACAAAATCAACATTGAAGTGTAACATAAGTTAGTATTTTGCCATTTTTCCTATATTCATTTAAACTAGTATTTAAAGACATAAAATTCTGTTTTTCATCAGAATTGTAAAGACGTTAGGTATAATGTCTAACATAATATGTAGAAATACCTTTCAGACATTAACATGGGGACATTATTATAGACATTCAAGTACAGTACTCTGGCTAAAACATTAAAATTTATTTTTAGTTACTGTGCTATTTTTCAAGAACAAAGATTTTTACTAGTTCTGATATTATTTGAAGAATTATGTAGTTTATGAGTTCAAATGTTGTTTTAACAATACTACTGTTATATGTTTTTCAGCTGTGATATTTTGTTTAGTACCTCAAATATTGTTTTATTAACGTTGGTGTGTCTATTATTTCAAATATATTCTCAAAACTAATGGTATACAATAAAATAGTTCTGGTTTCATTTCAGGAATGGCACTGGCCAAGCTATATTTTTTACCACTAGCAGTATTTGTTCTCCTACCTGGAACTTTTATAATTACGTAAGTTGTACGAATGACATTTCAATCACCTTTATACTCTGTACAGACCTATTGATAAAAATAAAATGATATATGAACATTATCACTTTCCTTTACAATCTTAAACACCTTAAACAGTTCCTTCCAACTTATATTGAAGAAAATATTTTGAGATTTCAACTTCTGCTCGTATGTTAACCCTCCATCTCAGGCACTATTTCAACCTCTGCTCGTATGGCAACCCTCCATCTCGGGTACTATTTCAACCTCTGCTCGTATGACAACCCTCCATCTCAGGCACTATTTCAACCTCTGCTCGTATGACAACCCTCCACCTCAGGCACTATTTCAACCTCTGATCGTATGTCAACCCTCCATCTCAGGCACTATTTCAACCTCTGCTCGTATGTCATATCTCCATCTCAGGCTCTATTCTAGTAACTCTTCTCTGAATTCTTTCCTACAATTAAACATATTTCTGTAAGTAAGGAGCTCATGACTGAACACAGTACTCCAAATGTGACTTTACCAATGACCTATAAAATGAAATTATAACCTCTCTATACTTGTATATACAAAAATACTGAATACAACCTAAATTCCTATTTGCCCTACACCACTAACCAACGGCACAGTGCTTGGATGGATTTAGACTGATCAGCTATTACACCAAGATAATTTTCTTTCATGACACTGTTAAGGATATTTCCATTTAAATTATTGTTATAATTCAAATTATGATAACACACATGCATTGTCTTGAATTATTATAATTAAAACCCATCTGTCACTTATTTGCCCAACTCACTATATGATCTAAATTCTTTTGTAAATCAGCAACATCCTCTTCACAGCTAGCAACACTCAAGACATTAATATCACCAGCAAATGTAAGTAATATATTGATTATACTTTCATCTGTGTCATTAATGTAAATCGAAAAGAGCAATGGTCCTAAAACTGAACCCTGAGTACACCACTTGTGATGTTAATCCAGTTTGACTGAACTCCATTTGTAACAACTACTTGTTTTCTTCCATCCAGCCTCTCTTCTATCCATTTTGCTTACCTATCCATCATACCTGCAAGACAGTTTTTTACAGCCTTTTATGTAGCATCTTGTCCAATTCTTTCTGAAAATCCAGATATACCAAATCTAAACCCTCATCTTCATGTAAAGAATATCAAAAGATTTGTAAGACAAGATTTTCCTTTAACAAAAACATGTTGACTATCCAGTAAATTCTAAACTTTGTTTACGAAAGCATCTGCTAACAGGTACATTAACACAATATTAGATGCTTGTAAATCTACTGAAGGACAGTCGGTAACCCTAGTTTATTTTTTACATTAATACAAGTTTATGTTTTCGAACAAGAGTAAAGGTTAGTTAATTACTGCTTGCTTATTGTTAACTTAGTGTATAAACTCCAGACCAGCCTAAATCTCTAAAGCTGGTTGAAACTCCTAAAGTTACTGTGTTTACAGCTGAAAATAACATTAACAGTGAGAGTACCCAAATAATTAAACAATGCATTCATATTTTTATAAGTAATAATATAAGATATTTGTTCTATAGAGGTAGCATGCTGTAATTGGAAATAAATATTAATGAATCAACACAATGTACACTTGATTTTGATTATCAGTTTGTTTTGCATGTAGTTACACAGAAAAATGAATACTATAAATCCAAAAAGCTCATCAACCCTATTGCAACAGGTCAGGGTTCAAAGGCCATGTCATCTTGTTTGTTGACTTGCATTCAAAATTTTATTGAACCACTATTTTATGAACTTGTCAGTAACTTTATCATCAAATTATAATTTTAATTAAAACTAATATTATATATGAGTTAGTATATTAATTTAAAAGTAAATATTAAAAGAACTCTTTTAAATATAGATATCAGTGAATCACATGGTATATTTAATGCAGCACTGTTTAAATTTAGAGGTTTGTGATCTCAAATTACTAATATTGATAAGCTAAGATATAAAATAAGAATGTCATATCTGTTTTATTTTGTTGAGATAAAGCTTATTTACTGAAGCAAACATAGTGACCCCTTCAAGTCTTTCCATTCTTGGAAATGGTCTTCTATATACTCTTACTATAGTGTGTAATGTCAATAACCAGTCAGCAGCTTAGAATATCTCCCTTGTGGTTTTTTCAGCTATTTTAATCTATGAAAAAGTTACGGCATTCTTTCTATCCAAGTTTTCAAGGAGGTAGGTTGTGTATTTACTCTGCTTGAAGTTTCATTATTTTAAATCTAAATAAATCTTAGTAAGTTTAATAAATTATAGTGGAATTCTAAGGTAGCTGTTTATGATTATTCAGCTGTGTGTGTGTGTGTGTGTGTGTGTGTGTGTGTGTGTGTGTGGTATATAATATGTGAAGCCTAAAAAAAAGTGATATTCACTACATGCAAAATTTTAAAAGGCTGAGCATCCATGTCAAGCAATAACCAAGTACAAAGGTTGTAGCTAGAAGAGATAATTGTTTTCTTTAATTCTTTATTCATTGTTCTATATTTTAAGAAAAGTTTGAAAATTTATTTCTGAAGGGTAATCTACACACACACACACACACACACAATGTATGATAATTGAAATGTGACTATATATTACAAAACACAGCCAAGAAAAGGAAGACTAAAGGTTAGTTTTATGTTACTGGATCTGTAACTGGGGTGCATGTGCACTGCATTAATGTAAGCCATGTAATGTTAGCTAGACATGACTGGAAGGTCAATATAATGAAAAATAATAAATATATATGTTTATAAATATCATTATGAGACTTAAGCTACTTAGACTAAATGTGTATTTTTTGTATTATAATATGTAATCATTCTAGCACAAAAAAAAGCATTTATATTTATTTCCTAATGTTTTATAATGGTTACAAGGTAGGTCAAATGACAGACGACCACATAGAAAATATCATAAAATAAAAAGTTTGACTGAAAACAAATGTTTGAAATATGTTTTGGAGGTTTCAGATGAAGAATGGTCTTGATTATAACATGAAATCATTATACACTCAGACTAGTAGTGAAACAGGCTCTATTTTTACAAAAAAAATCTTTATTAAACATATTTTATAAAGAAATCTGATATATTGTATACAAAATACTTGTAATCTCTACTAAAAGTATATCAAATTTTGTGAAGATGTACATGTATGAAAAGTTATAGTGTAAATACTTAACATGTGTAAATGAACTTGTGTATTGTATATTGAGTCTGTTGTGAAAGGGTTTATTTTCATTGATATGCAATCATTTTACAAACCAAGTTGTCATTTCATTTCATTACAAGCAAAATTATCATGTAAGCTAAAGAACAAATTGCATATTGTTAACAAAAGGAAGTATATACCATTAAATTTACATATTTTTCTTACCTCCATTTACTTCTTATCATATATTTTGGTCCAAAATATATCTTTGCCAAAACTTCAAATCACTTGTCCCTAAAGATATTTTTACATCCTGATTAGTATTTCAAATTCTCCATCATCAGAATGTCACATATTTTGTTAAGCATTTTGAGTCTGTCATCTCTTAAGCTCTGGTTAACAGTTTAATCTGTCTTTTCTGTCGTTATCATTTTGGTCAAAAAGTGACTCACGAATCAGGTAAATTTCTCAAGTGTTTTTTTTTTAACATGATAAACAGGTATGTCATATCTATACTACATAGAGATGTGGAGGTGGACTTTCCATACATTAGTGACACTGGGACCTACGTCCCTGAGAGCTGCATCTTTGGTCAACTTTTAAACATAGTAGCTTGTCTGAGTAAGTAAATACTTCAGGAATGTTGTAGATACTCTTAAAATATTAAATTCACACTTATAGATTTAAAATTTGGATTTAATGCATTTTTTTTAAAACTCTGAATGTTATATGTTCATAGTTTCTTCAACCCCTTTATCTAAAAACAATTGCACTTCAATATAGGTACTTGGAAAATTTGAAATTTTTGTCAGTAGATGTCTAAAGCTACACTTTTTTTAAATTAATACCAACACGAAGAGAAATTGAGTATCTCAAATCTTGTGTTGTCAAATATATACTTTTGTCAAACATTCTCTACAGTTGGAGCTACGGTGTATGTCCGATACAAGCATGTCGAACACTACTGTCAAAATCACCTTGCAATTGAATCAACACGAGTGCTTCGGTTGAATTTGGTAGGACTATTTCTGGGGTTGGCTGCTGCATTTGGAACAAGTCTAGTAGCAAATTTTCAAGTGTGTAGAAGTATTTTTTATCATTGTTGATAAACATTACATTAAGAATATCAGCAACACCAAATTAAGTTCCATTTTAATACGTGTTCTTGAATCATCATTATATCTTCATATTAGGCACATTTTGACTTTTTTATATGTACTTTTGCCTTGCATCACTCATAATTACCTGGTCCAATAAGCATATTTTTTGTGTGATAACTGGAAACTGTTTAATGATGTGCAAGGACTATTTCATTTTGAGATTTTTGTCCAAGAAGGGAGATGAAAAACACCCTGAAACAGGGCATATTTAAACTTTTTTTATATACTTTAGGCTTCAAATTTAAGAAAAAGCTACTCAATTGGTTACATGAGGCAGCTACTATTTTAAAGGATATATAATTAGCATTTAATGAGGTCATTAGGGACTTAATAACAAAATAATGAAGACAGTTTTTGTTTACTTTATGGGTACCCTCAGCTAGTATATATTTATATATGTAGTTATGAAATTTGAGGGAAACCATTTGTTTAATTATTATGTTTATAAATTCAAATCTGAATAATATTGAAGAGTGGGTTCTGTATCTTAGGTTCTTATAAGGATAATCTCTAAACCAAAATAGTGAAAGATGTGTGTGTGACACCAAAGCATGGACATAGACATCTGTACATCTATATAGAAACATCTGGTATTGAGGTTTAAATATTTCATATACAACTTTGTGTTTTCATCATCAAAACACATTGTAATGTTTTATCGTAGATGGTGTTACAATCCTTTACTTCCTAGGACTAGAAGCATTGTCTGGTACATGTTGTGTTTCAAACTTAATTTGGAGTTATGTTAATAACATAGTTTATATGTTCATCTAATCTTCTATTTTGAATACAAAGATATCTAAAATTAAACAAAAATATTTTAACAAGTTGTTTAACTTTTAAAATTGCATTTGTAATTATGTAGCCAATGAACATTTATTTTTATAGATAAAACTTTGTATGACTTTTTAATCCCTTATTCTATGTAGATACCTATTTGCAAAGGGATAATTAATATGTTAAATGTATGTATATGTATTTCTTCACTTCAGGAGACAGCTGTCATTATTGTCCACATGATTGGGGCTACAATGGCTTTTGGTTTAGGAATGATATATGCATGGCTTCAGACAGTCATGTCATTCTACATGTACCCACTGATGAATACTAAGACAATGGCTGGAATACGACTATTTCTTTCCATAGTTAACACTGTGTGCTTTATTATATGTATCTTTTGTGAAGTGGATAAATTGAGTTAAGTGTGTTCTAACAAGTTCTATAAAGTTCTTATATAGTCGCCTTAAGTAATTCACCAGTTTTCTTATTGCAGTGAATTTTTAGTATAATCTTACTTGTAGTATTTCACCAAGTTTCTTATTAATAAAGCATTGAGTATCATCAAGTAAACTGTTATTTCTTTTATGAAATTTTAGAAAAAAAAATTTATTTAAATTGGATTAAGGAATAACTAACATTTATTTTTCTTATTTACTACTATGTTCATAATATTTTAGTATCTTAAAGCTGTTAACATTGATTGCATGTTGATTTATTGTGTTCATAGCTGTGTGATGAGGAATTATGTTCTTTGATCTTAATGCATATGTTGAATCCTGTTTTCCTTCTCTAAATGCTTTTGTACTATTTCTAGACACTTTGTTTGTTGAAATTCTCAGAGTAAACAATCTTTGACTTCAAATGAAAAAAGCTTTATTGTTTTGACTTGTTATTCATATACATGATATATTTGGTTACCTAGCCATGATATGGTAAGGCACCAATTAGTGAGTCTAAGTCTGTAAAATTTGTTTCTTTCATAGAGATTTTTTTTCTTCTGTTTTGAGATTGTTTGTACATCTTGCTAAGGGGGGGAAAAAGTCCTAAAATGATGAGATAGTCAATTACCTTTTTCTTAATATTCTGTATAATTCTAATCAGGTTGCTTATTATATGCAACAAACTTTCAGTTGGAACGTTATAAGAACGTATTCAAACATGCTTAAGTTTTATCATGTATTAACTACATTACTAGATCAAGACAAACAGATTGTATTTTGGATATTTTTCAGGCTTAGAACTTCAACATCTTTTCAGACTTTCAACTTCTGACTGACAACATGGTTTGGAGACCTTTCTTTGGTCCTAGAGAACTCTTCTATATACCAGAAGAACTCTTCTTTGGTCCTGGAGAATAGATTTTTCAGCTCCAGAAATGAGTTTTTAAAAGATGTTCTTTAATATTCTTTCAAGTGTTCAAATAGTATTTGCATCAACCCACAAGTAGATCTGACTCTTCATTGGACAATTTCTGCACATTACTAAGCTTTTTTAGAATTTTTCATAATTGTTTATAGCATTTCTGGATAGCATTTGCTCTGCGAGAGAAGCATTCGTATGTAGATGTCAGTCTCATGACTGAACTCTATCTAGCAGTTTTCACAGCTCTGCTAGGATTAGTTCATTGAGACTTTCACCATCCAATGCTATGCAAGTTAACACTTCTTTGCTTAGTTCTTCCCACCCTAGACGTTTTTTCTCCTACACATGTATTGCACTCAGACTCTTCCTACTTTATTCGTTCTTCTTTGTCTTTTACTCAAGTTTTGTGAATCATTTGAATATGAAAGTACTTTTGACATTAATTTTCTCTAGATTGCTACAGTTTACTAATGATCTTTATTAAATGATCTGTCTTTACTACATATTGACATAATTTATTTCTTATCATATTGTCACTTAATCAAGTGACACATAACCATTGATACAGTACTGGTTTTACAAAAGAAAAATAGATTATTAGACTGAATTGACAAAACATTTAGGTACTAATAGGTTATTATATTCAGCTCTATGATTATTTACTATCATGCTTTGTTATCATTTCTTTGTCTTTACTACTTAAAATATATCATAAAATAAGATAATTGGTTACCAAATTAATTATATATTAATATATTCAAAATACAGCAATTTGAAGACCATTAATTATATACAATTAACAATATCTTATCTTCTTTTACCTTTTACCTCACCATTTTCTTGTCCTTTGGTCATCCTTTGGAACTCTGTATTTTATAAACCACCACCAAGTTGCCTGAACACATTAGGGTCACTGTTGATCATCCAGTAGCATAATACAATTGCTTTATATTTAGTGCAGTGTTCTCTGGAGTTTTGATGATAAATGTACATAACCTCTTCCTTGCTTACCAGTTATCAATACATATTGCTTTGCACATTTAAATCTTGCACTTTCTTTTCATTCTATTGTTGATTTTTCATGTTTCTGACTATATTAAATTTCAAACTTTGTTTCCATTAATTAACTAAATTATCCATGGTAACGTTATAGTTTTCTATTCATTGGTTAAACTGAATGTTTTCTCAATTTTACTTTTCAATTCTGTTAATCTTGCCCAATAATTTTGATCTGTAATGTTCACTTTTAAAATCAGCTAACTTTATCCGTTCACTAAACTAGCCTATTTTTGTCATCAGTCTGTTCTGATTAGATAGGTCTCAGTAATTTAATTTTGTAACTTCAGTGGTCTTTGAGTAGAACAATCTTTTATTGTAGTCTTACTCTGTTCCTCTCTTCTGTATAAATTTACATAGACCATCTAATGTTTACAACTTTATCTTGTCTTGTGCATTATATAACATCATACTTACTAGTATTACAAGTATAATGTTACCACTGAACATTTTCCACTAAAGTAACCTCCCTTTTTCTGCTGTAACTTGTAAGTTATCTAGATGTTGTTATTCCTTAATCCTGACCCTTTAGTTTTTCTAATATATCAATTAGTTTTTTAATATCTATCTCTATATTTATGTGCTGGATTAATAGTGATTCTTTCTGAGTTAATAGTTCCTGTAACTCTGATTTACACATTTAAGTGAGTTACTTATTTAGTTTCACTCTAAAACTTGATGGTAAAGTGTGATACCTTGGCCACGTGCTAAGTAATTTCGAGCTAGGCTCGGGTATCCACTATTTCTTAGTGGTTTATTAGTTACATTGATGCACATTTGAGTTAGGACACACTGTTGATAAGAGTTCAGTTCTAAACAACTTAAACATTCTATCAGTCACTTTCAATGGTATCTCTCTTAATGTTCCTAAACTATCACTGACCTATGTAGTCATTACATCAACCCATATATAATATGTGTAAATCTGGTCATCATGTCTGGGGTTTACAAATTGTAAATATGTGGATAGTCTTCTTTCATGTTCGTCTAACACTAATTTACTTGGTAGTAGGAAGTATGAACTCAGCTTTCTATCTGCAGCGATATATAATGTTTGTACTAACTTAGCTAACTCTGTTTTGCTGCTTTATACATTGAAAGATGGATGTTATAAATTATTCTGAATCCTAGCATTGAAAACTAAAGTTTCAGTTCCTTGTTTGTGAAGTTTGGTCTGTCTTATTCTGATAAGTAATATTTACCACAGCTTCAAATACTTTCCTAATTTCTTTGTTATAAAATTTAATTTTGTGACTTAATGAATTTATTGTAGTTGCTCGTTCACCTATCAAATGAATCTTTTCTCTCTGTCTTTGCTGCTCTATCTTGAGTAATTCACAAATCATCAGTAGTCAAGATTCCAACTAATTTCAAAACCCTTCCACCTGCATTTATTACACCATGTTTTTGTCAAGTTCGAACCATTACCGATACTCAATCTTTAACATTCTTTAATTCTAATAACAAATCACCTATCTTGTCATGATACAGTAACTAATATCTTGTAATTTTCAATTAACCCTTCCCAATGCTAGATTAAGGGTTTTATTGGCCCTAGGCTTTTCATGTTTTAGTGCATTTCCTACTCTAATTCTACCTAGAGCATCGATATTAGAATACTTTTTACCTGGTTTAATCCTGTAACAGTAATGACCATCTGACTAATCTAGAGGGGGTGGGTTTAACATAATTAACCATCTTAACTGTACATAATATATAATGATAGTGAACTTTCTACCATACAGATAACAACAGAATGTTTTAATTCCATGTACTACAGCTAAGCATTTCTGCTTCATAACTGAATAATTTATTTCAGCTTTTCTTAACTATCTGTTCTAATAACCTGTAGGGTATTCTTTTCCATTTTCATCTGACTGTGATAACACTGCATCTGTAACAAAACCTGAAGCATCTGTAATTAGGATAAATTCTTTGCTTCCGGTAACATTATCAGAACTTACTTCTGTTTTTTTCCTACATTTCTTAAGATAGAATCCAAATCTATCTTACTTTGTTGTGTCTGTCTCCTAGGGTTCAGAACATAGTGCTGTCCTGCCACAGCTAATGTTTCTCTACTAGTATCCTTACCTACTACTACATGTTTAGGAAGTATTACTTTTCCTTCATTTACATTTAACACTTTATAGTAACTGTGTCTCTTTTAGATCCAAGCAGCTGTATAAATACCTGCTTCTTCTAATTCTATAGGTTCCATCAACACTTCATTACATTGAAAATCATCTACTTTAGCTTCAACAATGAATTGATTTCTTACAGGTACTTCAGTTATTTCAACTAGTCTTACAGGTGCTTTTTATTTCAAAGACCCCCTCGTTGTGGATTACTATATGTGGTGAGGGGATCTTCCAGGGAAAGTTCTGTTCTTTCAGTTTACCTCCTTTGGGATCTAAACATCTACCCACGTGTTTACTATGCATGGTGACCCATGAAGGGGAAGAGAGAGGATCCTAGTAGTTGAGGGGTCCAACTAAACACACCACTTTGGCCTTTAATTCCTATAGACTGGCAGCCTTGAGATGGCCCGCTCTGAGTCAGATGGCTGGTCCACCTGATCTAGGGTCAACAAAGTACCAGTGTTGGATGTTCTCAACAGGTGTTGTGGACATTGCATCTGATGCTAGTGTTTGAGTATAGTGCTCACAAAACCCTGGCATTGCTTCAGTGTCCTTGTTTGGCATTGTAGTGCATCCCCTCATAGGGATCCATGGTGGGTGGGATCCTCCAAATAAAAGCTTAAATAAAATAGCGAAAAACAGTTTGTAGGTAAACGTTCACATTTTGAAGATTCTGAGCAGCAATCTTCAACATCTGTAACACCTGTACCTCATTTCCTTATACTACAATCTCTTTCAGACAAACCTTTAGGGCAGATATCTCCCCCTTTCATTCATAATGGACTAGTGGGCCTTGCTGGCTCTCCAGAGTCAGTAAAGAAGCTTTGCTCTGGTGACATATTGGTGGAAACATTCACATCCAACTTCTCGCTGATTGGGGATATATCTATTGAGGTTATGCCTCATACTACTTTTAATTCATCATGACGAGTTATTGTTAAAAGGGATTTGAAGAACATCTGTAAGTCAGAGATTCTCACTGGTTTCTCCACCCAAGGAGTTTCTGCAGTGAGATGTATCTTCACTTGCAAAGATGGAATTATGATGCCAACCAGTGTCCTCATTCTGACATTTACATCACCATGTCCATCTGCCACCCTCAAGGCAGGTTATCTTAATTTCAAGGTATGGCCATAAGTTCCAAACCTCCTCAGATATTTCCAATGTCATCCATTCAGTCACTCGAAGACATCATGTCGTGGTTCCTTGACATGTGCTCATTGTGATGGCAAGGACCACACTGCTTATGAGTGTGAAACAAACCCTCAATGGATCAATTGCAATGGCTCTCATCTGTCCTACTTTTGTTCTTGCCCTAAATGGTTGGAAGAAAAAGAGGTTCAGCATTTCAAAATGATTCAAAACATTTCTTACCCTAAGGCTCAACAGTTGCTGCCCACCACTTCATCTCAGACGTATGTTGCTGCACTTCGTTCAACTACTACAGTGGGAGTGCAGATGGATCTCTCTACGCCTCCAAAAGAATCATTCTCAAACCAAATGAAAAGTCATTTAACCTCCATGGTTAAAGTTGATGAATCAACTTCAACACTCATATCTGTCCCTAACATACATTCCAGCAAATCCCAAGATCCACTTCCTTTGGTTCCAGGTATGGGCATTATCTCAAGATGCAAAAACAATCATTTGTTCATGTCCTCTGTCGCTGGAATCCTCATCCAACAGTAAAGACATGCCCAATTGATCCAGGACAGTATCCATGGAGATCTATAGACCTCCCTCAAATAAAGACAGTAAAGAAAAAAGACATCATAAACAGAAGTGCTCTCCACCCAATTTGCCTACACATAAATAAAAGTAGCCACCTTGATACAATGGCACTGTTGAAGTTTACATTCCAATGTGGATGACATCAAAGCACCGATTGCTTCCTACCATCCTGTATGTCTTTCCTTACAGGAAACATTTCTGAAACATGCCAATACAGTCACCTTTTGGCAGTTTTCTATGCACAGAAATGACAGGCTGTGTGATAATCGATTGCATGGAGGGGTGGTACTGTTGGTTGATCATGTGCCTACCCTGTCCTTGCCAACTCGACACACCCGTGGAGGCCATAGCCATCCATGTTTCCTTGGGTCATACCATCACTGTTTGTTTTCTCTACCTGTCACCCGGAGAGACCTGTGATCAATCAGACCTTGATGCTCTCATTGAACAGTTGCTGTCTCCCTTTTTAATCCTGGCAGACATTAATGGACTTCATCCACTCTAGGAAGTGCTGATATTGATGGAAGGGGTCACTCTGTAGAGCGTATGCTTTCTGATCACAACCTTTCTCTTTTCAATACTGGTTCTTCTACTTATTTTCATGCACCTAGTCAGTCCTTTACTGCTATTGATCTCTCAGCTTGCTCCCCTTCACTATTCTCCCACTTTTCATGGAGGATTGACAATAATCCATGAAGCAGTGATCATTTTCCTATAATTTTGAGAGAGACTGGCTGTGGTAAGTGCTACCCAACTCGTGTGCCCCAGTGGAAACTGGATCAGGAAAGCTGGCCCTCTTTCACTGCTCTTGCTAAACTTGATCCTGCCATTGACTGTGTGGCAGCAGTAACTGACTGTATTATACAGGCAGCTGATCAATATATTCCTAAAACCTCAACACATTTTCCATGATATCCTTGTCCGTGATGGAATTCTGCCTGTCACATGGCACAGAAGGCTGAAAAAATGGGCCTGGGATACTTTTCATAGGTATCCCGCTTTCCAGCAGGCCAATGCATGTACTCAAGGCCTAAGAAGTAAATGCCAGAAGAACTCTTGGATTAAGTTCACAACCAGCATATCTTCTACCACCAGTTCCAAAGTCATATGGGACAAGATTCAAAAGGTCAATGGGCAGTATAATTCTGTCCCCCTCTCGATCTTGCTCTCTGATGCTGATGACCAGGAAGTAGGTGCTACATGGAGCATTGCCGATACTCTATGTTAAAGTCTTTGTCCAGTATCTAGCACTTCTCCTTCCTCCTCCACCTTCTTAGCCATCAAGACTCAGGCATAGAGATCACCTCTTTCTTTTCAAGTTAATTGTCTCTGTGGCTATAATCGTACCTTCACACTGGTGGAACTCAAACTAGCCCTTTATCAGTCTGACAGTACATCGGTCAGACCTGATGATGTTCACTACGAAATGCTGCACCATCTATCTCCTGCTTCTCTTGCTCTTCTTCTGATTGTTTTTAACTGGATCTGGCAGGAGAATGTTTTTCCTGATGCCTGGTACCAGGCTATTGTCCTACCTTTCTCTAAGCCTGGGAAGGATCCCAAGATTCCTTCAAACTACCATCCAATTGCTTTGACGAGCTGTTTCTATAAGACCTTAGAGAGGATGATTAATGCTCATCTTGTTTGGTTCCTCGAATCAAACAACCTCCTCTCTTCCACCCAGTATGTGTTCCATTGACAGTAATCCACCATTGACCACTTGGTTCAACTTGAAATGTCAACCAGAGGAGCCTTTCTCAAATGGCATCTTGTATTGTTATTCTTTGACATTGAGAAGGCTTATGATACAACATAAGTTACGTGGCCATTTGCCCATTTTTATTAAAATTTTTTGTAATGGACAGGCAATTCTAAGTTCGTGTGGGTTGGACACTTTCCTGTTCTTTTCTACAGGAACTTGGACTCCCTCAGGGCTGTGTTTTGAATGTCACACTTTTCAGTATAAAGATTAATGCCATTACTGAACAACTCCCCCTTACTGTTTAAAATGGGTTCTATGTCGACGACTGACATGAGATGTGAAAGTGTACAGACTGCCCTCAATCGTTTGCTGTAATCGATCACAGAAAATGGCTTTAACTTCTCTCTCTCTCTCTTTAAAACCATTTGCAAACACTTTTGTCACCAACAGGGTATTCATCCTAATCCTGAACTCCGTATTGTTGAAGTGTTGCCTGTGGTCCCTGAGACAAATTTTGTAGGGCTTATCTTTGACCATAAGTTGACCTTTATACCCCACATAAAGCAGCTACAAATGTACAAAAGCTTTGAATACCCTCCGTGTCCTCTCTTCTACCACTTGGGGAGCGGATCAATGTACTGAGCCAAAGATAGATCATGCTCTTCTTCGATCGAAACTTGACTATGGATCACTGGTCTATGGCTCTGCCAGAACCTTGGCCTTAAAGATGCTGGACCCTGTTCATCATCAAGGACTTTGGCTCTGCACTGGGGTTATCTGCACCTCCCCAGTTCAGAGCTTATACACTGTCTCATGAACTTTCTTTGCACCTTTGACCTTTGCAACTGTCTTTACTATGTGCTTTGGAACTTCATTCCTTACCACAGCATCCCACCTGGGGTTGTGTTTTCCTTTCTCGGTGGGCCATTATTTTTCAGAACAGATGATCTGCCATTGCTCCTTTTGGCCTTCATATCCAGGTGCAGTTGGATGAATTGAGTCTGTTCTTGGATAACACTGCTGTATCCACTGGTCAGTCCATCCTGCCATGGCTTCTTAGTCCCCAAATGTGACCTATCTTTAAGTTATCTGAGAAAAGCAGACACTCCTGATTGAAAATACTGTCTGCTATTTTCTGAACATCTTTCAAATCATCTTTCCATTCCTATTTATACAGATGGTTCAAAATCAGGTGACGGTGTGGGTTCTACCATAGTTTGTTGTTGTTCATTGGTTGCACGCAAAATCCCCTCAACAGCTTGTGTTCACTACTGAACTGTATGCCAGTTCTGTTGCCCTGGATCACATTGAAGCTAAGCAATACTCCAACTGCACTATTTATACTGACTCACTTAGTTCTCTACTGGCCCTGGAATCACTTCACGTTAGTTCACACCCTGTTCTCACCGATATTCAAAACCGACCTGCCCATTTCTCTATAACATCTACTTCTATCCAGTTTTTCTGGATACCAGGCTACATTGGTATTCATGGGAACGAGCTTGCTGACACTGCAGCTAAGTCTATCTGCTCTGGCACTATCACTGCTGTGTCTGTTCCATACATGGACTATGGTCCTGTATTCAAGGCTCAGCTCTGTGACAGTTGGCAGTCAACTTGGAGTGAGAAACATGAAAAGAAGCTTTACCAAATAAAACCCTCTATTGGACTTTAACGATCTTGCTTTTGTAAGGATCAGAAAGTTGTTCTAACTAGACATTGGTCACAGATTTTTACTCATCATTTTCTTCTATCTGGAACTGATGCACCAGTGTGTGTAACACTGAGGTTGCAAGAAGCCACATTTTATTTTCTTGCTGTTGTTATGACTCAATGACGGCACCATTTTAAACATCTTCTGTCTCAAGGTTTGTTCGTAATATTAGACAGTGTTATTGGTGATGGTGACACTGTCCACCTTAGCAATGTTTTTAGTTTTTAAAGGCCATTCATCTTTTTAATGCTATTTAAGTTTTCAATTTATAAATTAACACCTTTTAATGTGATTACCTTTTAAGAATCAGAGTACACTTAGTTTGATGTGACATTATAAAATGGCTGTAACGTCAAATAACTCAAAACCAGGATTGTAAAGGTGACTAATGCTGCTGTTTTAACTAACCGTTAATCATCCTGGTGATTTATAATTAAAAATTTTGCTACAAGTCTTTTAAAACTTTTATCACTGTACTTTTTGAAAATGGCCATAATGTCAAACAACTCAGAACCAGGACTGGAAAGGCCAACTTCAAGTGACTGGTGGTTTTTGAACTTACCTGTTAGTCTTCCTGGTGAGTTATGATAATAACAATTGTTACAGAAAGTCCTTTACAACTTGTATTACTTTAGTTTCTCTCTCACTGCTGTAAACTAGATGTAAAAATTGGGTTTAATGCTATTTATGTTTTTAATTCAGAAATTAAAGTTTGTTTTTCTACCTTAATTTTCTTTTATGAATTTTAATAATTTTCCTATAATTTTAACTTTTTACTGGATGTTTGGGGCAGATAGCATAGTTGCTTTGCACCATAAAACACCAAACCAACCAACCAATCTTTCAAACAATCCTGTTGGGATGTTCTGTTACTTATGTTAGCCTTAAGTGTGTGGTCATCTGAAGTGTATGAATTAATAGTTCCCTGTTTTAAAGTCCTATTTGCTTCCTTATTCTGCCATACTTTACTTTCATTTCTACTATGCTTAGAGATTTTCTGTTTATTCTGGATTTCTTTTTGATCACCTACTATTCCTACTGCACAGACTGTGTCATGTATCACTATGCTGTGCAAGATCAGTCTATTCGTATTTTAGGGATTAATTCTTAGCTCGGCTAATGCTAGGGTTAGGCATCTGACTATTAACTCTAGTTAGTCGGAAGGTATTATTTGTCTCAACTGTTGATCATTAGTGTGAAGGTTCAAGTCTTTCAAAAGTTAAAGATTTCAGTTTTTAGGTACAGCCTACCAAGAAGTAAAAGATATTTCATTGTCATGAGGCCTTTAAGAAATACTGCCCTATAAAACCATCTGTTTCTAAATCTATCTACTTACAGATGTAAAATGAATGTTCTATCTGAACTCTATGTGCATAACATTTTAACACAACGATCTGTTGAAGTTAAAATACTTAGTGACTTCTTCCCTAGCATTACTGAGTAATGTTGTATTTTTGTTTACTAGTTCTGCACTTTCTAGTAAAGGTCAAAATAACTGACATTCTGTACCTTCCATTTCTTCTAAAACTACTGGTAACACTTCATTAACACTATGAACATTTAATCCTTTAATCCATACTAGTGAAACTACCTCTAATGTTGATGTGTCATCCTGGCTTTTTTTTAAAAACTATATAGTAAATGTAGTGCTAATATTATTTCTTGGACTTTCTTTTTAATGTTCCAGCTGTTGAGGCTTTCCTGTTTTCTACTTCTGTGTGTGTCTGCAATTTCAGACTAAATGGTTGTTATTTCCACAGTTAAAGCAAGCAACCTGCTCATTTCTCTCATGTTTCTGAAATCAGTTCTTTATATGTGACCAACCTTGCCACACTGGAAGTTGTTGGACTTAATCCACATGTTTAGCCATTCTGTTTTATCAGGTCTGTTACTAATTACTACATCTACAGCAAATTGTTTGGGTCCATATGTGTTTTTTTCATAGCTTCTCATTAGTAGATACCTGTAGTAGATCTAGTAAGATGGTGTCAGTTGTGTTTGCTGCATTCACAGTGCTGCTAGTTGAGTTACAAAGCAAACCTCTACAACCCTCAACATATTCATTAAGTCTGTGATGAAACATTGGTATAACACCCATTAAGTGTGTAGTGTCTCATGGACTGTTTGTGCAGGTTGGTATGCTGCAGCTTAAATATGCTTCAGCCCTTCTATGAACTCTATGGCATATACCACCCTCTTCTATAGTAATGTGTGTAGCAGCAGTAGTAACTTACAACTTACATTCTATTCACATTACTTATTCTGTTTAAATCTGGCTTCTGAACTTCTACTGTTTCTTTACTGTAACCAACCTGTCATTAGTCACTTCAAAAATCCTGGGAGACTGCACCAAAAATCTGACAGGTGGGCCATGTGGGCTACTCATTGGAGCTGTAACTTTACCAACAGTCATACCAGATTTTTATTAAGTGCAGGTATATACAGTCACGAGTGGAGTAGACAACTCACTAACTCAAGATAGTTTACAGCTAGAATAGAGAATTGACTCTGAGAGTGAGGTTCCAAAACATAATCATTTAATATATATGAAAATATTGAAACTCAAAATACATTCATTACAGCAAATACTTCTTTAGTTCAAGCAAATTTGCATAATTCTGATCAAGATGCTTATTGCACTCATCATACTTTCAGTTGGAACATGAAAGGGATTATATTATATGTGCTTACTTCAATGAGTGTTTCCCAAGGACTCTGGATGAACAAATTTGATGTGAAAGATGCCTGTGTCCACATTCACATTATTTTCTTTTATTTATCTACAAGAATCATGTATTCCATTTCAGAGCATTGCTATTTGGTCTACCATTGGCTCCTTAGTATTTTCTTGGGTGAGACACAAGTTTCCTTATCTTCACTTTCTGGGTCTTCACACATATTATTACATAGATTACTGGCTCTTGCTTACTTCTTTCTGTTCGCAGTCAGAAAATGACATGTATACTACTATGGGAAACAGCATAGGTTGGTTTTCTAATCAGATTGAAGAAGTTATTCATTTGCAATTTTTTCTTCTTTTTTGTCTGAGATATGAATTGAGCACTCACAATGTCTCTCACGTCACATTTTCTTCTGGTACAAAAGTTTCTTTTGGAGATGTGGGCTTTCTTGGAAGTTTTCATTCCAATAGCTAATGCCCATGTGTGTTCAGTTTGGTGGATACTCTTAGGTCAGTGAAACTTCTCCTTGGACAATCTTGTTACACTTCCTTCTGAGATCAGGACCAACCTGATGGACATGGACCAGACCACATCAGGGGTTTTCATTCCTCCACCCCATCTATAGTTGCATCTTTTTATGGACACATCTTTGATGGGTAGAATTACTTTTCCTCAACTCTTAGAAGATTTCTGGATTCTTACTTCCTAAACTTTTGATGGTTCTTTGGGCTTTGACCCAATTCTTTCCTCTCCTGCAGAGGAGGATGGTTATGATTCAATATTAACAATTCTATTGTTGTCAGTCATATCACCATGTAACTGTTTTTGAACACTGGATCTCCTTTTACAGACTTGCAGTCACCTCGTGATGTACTTAACTTGCCATGTTCCTAGTGCTATGAATCTGGTTGCAGATCATTCATATCACCCCAACCAGATTTTTCCCATTGCTTGGTCTCTGAATCCTCAGGTATTTTGGTAAGTGTATTCTTAACTGGAAACATCTTGCATCATTATTTTTGCCACCAAACTTACTTTCTCTTGGTCTACTGCTCCACACTCATTAGCTCTTGGAGTAGATGCAGTCAGTCAGGATGGGAATGGTCTAAATGACTATGCTTACCTTCCAGTTTGACTACTATCCAGAGTTCCATCCCTTGTCTAAACCACTCCCTATCTAGTCTAGATGAACCAATAGGTCCCTTGATGTCCATAAATGTTACATGTATATGTGCATGTTTATACAGTCCTGAAATATTAGGTTACTTAATAGTAAAATAATTTTAGTATTAAATAAAGCTTGGTGGATGTTCATTTGTTTGTAAAATTTTAGTCAAGGAAATGAAGATTTTTTTTTATTATAATAGATATCATGTGGTTGGTGATTTGTCTGAAGTTAGTCCTAAGCCACTGAACTATAAAATATTAATTATTTTCTTAACAAATTTGCAGTAAATGTAGCAACTCCCATATCACTTAAATATTTCCATGGAAAAGATAAAACCAAATGGTATCCAAAAGATGGGGTAAGTTGTACACAATTGTATTGTAAGATTGAGTTTCACCTGTTAAGCCTTTTCTGTTTTTTCACCCGTTAGCTTGTATTCTTCTTAATGATTTTAATTCAGAACACTTCTGTGTTCAGTTTTTATTAGTAGTTAACTTCCTGTCACCTGTTCCTTTTTTCCTACTAATCTCATTCCTATAGTTTAACCTTTGTCTTCTCTCATTCTTCTGTGCTTTCATATTTCCCTCTTTTATCATTATTTACATTTTTAAGAAACAAAGTCACTAAAATTTTGACTTTTCTCATTCTTTTGGTATTCTGATGTTAGCAAGTGTCTTTCAACTGTTATATACCTATAGCTTATATCTCTAGCGATTTTTCAAGAGTCATGTTTTTTTTTAAATCCTTTCATTATTTCTTTAGCTTTTATGTCTCTGAACCTCTTCTGATGTATTTCCAAAGATGATATCTTTAATAATATTGGTATGAGGTTTTGTTCTTTTCAAAACCTTATTTTATGAAGCAGCTGTACTTGCTTGTAGCTCAAGAGTTCTCAAAAAAAAAAGTAATTCTTTGATAGAATTTACATCAATAATTAATGTTAACTTCCAGTCAAAGCAAGCTACTTACTTAGATCAGAGCTAAATTTAACCTGGTGATGAGCATAGCTAACTAAATTTTATTTTCTCGCACTTATAAAGATTAGAAAATTTTGTTCACCATTTTGGTACCAGTTGATAACTTCTATAAACCTAGTAATATTTCATGAGGCTCAGTCAGCTTATTTGTACACTAAACAAACAATATAATAATCTTTACTATGAAAATAAAAAGTGCAGATAAATTAAACAATGTTTGATACAGTTAATGTAAGAACAGAGTATAACTTTCAAACAGAATACATAAACACCTTCTTTGTATACTGTCAGGTTTAATGCATGCTGAAGAAGCTTAAATGTATTAACAAAGTACTTGATTTCTTAGTAAGAAATTGTACAAAGAGCTGCTTTCATTTATCTTCCAAGGGATTTGCTGCCCATGTTGTGTCGACAGCATCAGAATGGATACTAACATTGGCCTTTGATTTTTACTTTCTGACTTTTGTAAGAGAGCTCCATGATATCTCAATGACATCACCAAAAGTAGGTCATCAAACCATTTACTACATGTTGCATTTATTTATCAACAGTTGAGTCTGTAGGAAGCAGTCGGGTCATGGCCAGGTCACTGTTTCATAACGAGCGACATTGTTTAGCTGTGGCTGAGGCCTGACCTCCAAAATTGCTTGATATGGCAATGAACTGTTTATAATGTTGCAACTTTGAGTTATTGATATTTAATATTACTGTCCTGCGATTGAAAGTTTAGAAATAAGAGTTGAAATTTATAAGATAGCAGAAATAACTGGAAAATTATTACATTTTGTTTTATGAAAGTTTAATAAATGGTGTAGGCTAGCTAATATGCTTTTGTTTTAAAATGACTTGATTTTATGGTAGGCATACTAATACATAAGGTAATCAGACACTTAGGAAATTTTGAGATGAATGACCTAGCTAGAAAATAGTGATAAAAAAACAACAAAGGCATTTTGTTTTAAACTTAGGTGTTCTCATAATATAAGGATTCCTGCAACAATTTCCCATCATCTGTGTTATGGAAGAAGTATGTGTTATATAAATTATAGTGCAAATTTCTGTAAAATGTGTCGTGATATAAAAAAAGGAACAAAAATATGTAATTAATAATATTAATTCCTTAGGTTATCTTCCTGACTGAAGAAATGGGAATTTCTTCAAGTGGTGACATCTATCGTTGTGACGATAACTTAGAAGTTGCCTCCCCACAAAGTTCTGGAATTGTAGAACCTGCTTACAGCAGGGAAGTGATAAGCAGTGTATGCTCTACCACTTCCCAGGTTATCTTTCAGTGATTGACAGTTTCTTATCTTACAATGGTTTTTGGTCAAAATTGTAATGTTGCAGCCTTGGAAACAGCTTTAACAATCTCATTGTTATTGACAACAGAGGATCATCAGCACTGATAAAGAAAGTTTGGACTTTCCAGTGAGAATGTGTAAAATTTATATCATGTCCAAGACATAAGGTTTTATTCTAGTACTGCCTCAAATTTGTACATGTTGTATTAGTAAGTTCAAAAATACATTTGTATTAGTTTGAAAACTACTTTTTTTTTCAAACTAAAAAGTGGATATTCATAAGTGGAAATTATTATTTTAAGTATTGTTATAGGTATGTGAAGATATATTCATGGTTCTTATTGGTTTAATCAATTATTTTATATTAGTATATGCATGTTTATAAATGCAAGTGTTTCATTATAGATCTTCAGAGTCATAAAAAAAATTCGTACAAGCTCTTAATACAGTCATGTGTTGCTAGAATTTAACATAAATTCGAAACATCTTCTTTAACTATCTGCTGAATATTGCAGTTATGTAATCCAGTGAAAAGGTTTAGTTCTTTAGAATGGTTAATGATATGTGTGACCACTGTTTAAACCATTACACTCATTACCTTAATCTCGCACAAGAAGAGGAATGAATAGACAGCTTGTTAACTATTGTTATAATAATTATAAAACTTCTTAGTGTTAAAAGGATATGTGGTCCCTTTATTTTTAATATTAGGTTGTTCAGAAAATAATGGCAGATTTTTAGACTTTATCTCAAGAAGTAATACAGAAAACTAACCGTCAGTTTATTAGTCACAATAGGCACCTAAGGAGTCTATACACTTCTGCCAATCATAATCAAGACTTTTTATTCCATCACGACAGAATTCTGAATTCCTAGAACTTAAAACCTATCTTGAAGGTATTCTCTGCTGCTTCTCAGTCATGGAAGTGTTTTCCTTTCAGAAGGTTGTCTAAATGTTTGAAACAGTTGTAGTCTGCAGGTGAATGATCTGGTGAGTAGGGTGGATAATGCAGTATTTCATAATCCAATACATTAAGCTTCTGGCAGGTCATTTGTACAATGTGTAGTCAAGCATTGAGCAAGGATGGTCCCTCACAGATGACTAATGGTGGTGCTTTTTCACACAACTTCCTAATATATTTCTTCCAGTTGTTGAAAGTAAACTTCTGCAGTAATGCTCTTGCCCTGTTCAAGCAAGTTGTAATGGTTGGTGTCTTTTGCAAACTACCATGCTGTAACCATAATCTTATTTTGATGAAATTGTGGCATTGGGAAGTGTTTGGGGGGATTCATCACAGCCAACCCAATGTGCAGGTCCCTTTGTCATCATAAATATCCACTTTTCATCACAAGTGATTAATCAGTCAACAAGTGGGTCATTTTTGTTGCATGCTAGAAGTGCCTCGCTCATTGCAAAACGGCAACTTCCCTGCGCTTCATTAAGTTCATGTGGAACACGTTTGTCCAGCTTTTTCAGTTTCCTTAAGATGACTTTTTCTGGTTGAAATTCAACTACCCAATTCCTGTGTCATTTTTCAGACAGTAAGTTGTGAATTTTCTTCCACTAATACCCTCAAGTTCTCATTGTTAACAGTGGAATGATACCCTCTTCCTTTTTCATCATGGAGACTGAAGTCTCCTTTTCTGAACTTTGGAAACCAGTGCTGAACTGTTCTATCAGAAGTGGCTTCATCCCTCCATGCTTGTGAGTTGCCTGGGCATCACTATCACCAAGTTTGAATTCATGCAGACAAATGACTAGAATATTGGTAATGAACACTGTAAAAAATGAGTAACTGATGTATAGAGCACACATTCAAATTTCCCATAATATGCAAGTCATGACATAAAGCAATCCCTCTTTGTTATAGTGTACATGTTAAATTACAGAAGTGAAAACCGTCATTATTTTCTGAACAACATAACATATGCTGTAGTGACATTTTCTCATCTGATGTTATTAGCACAAGAACAAAATGCAGCCAGTGTTTTGTATAGTTTTACATTTTTGTGACAAGGGTATTGTTTATATAATGTTGTTCACTTGGTTCTTAATCAGTAGTTTGTTAAAATACAAATTTCATAAACACATTGTGTTTTTTAGCATCAACTTTGGAAACTAAAAATATATAATGGAGCATCCTGTCATTATAGCTCTTCTGTCCTACTAACCATCAAATATGGACAGACAAGAACAAATTAAATTTGAGAGCAAAGTAATTTCATATAGTTTTTAACATTGAAAAACTTAATATATACTTTTACACAATTTATTCCTGCTAGGTGTCTTTTGTCTATCATTCTTAGAAACTGTAGAGATTTACAAAGAAGTGATTGATGTTATTACAAGTCTAATATTCGTACAATAACTTCTCTTTATGTTAAAAAAAGTTTAAAATAATTTCTAGTTTGACAACTTTTAACTTAAGTAAAACAGCAAATCATAAATTTTTGAGACTTTTAAAAAAATTGACTGTGAATAATTAGGTAATGATTAACTGACTGTGAATGATTAGGTAATGATTAACTGACTGTGAATGATTAGGTAATGATTAATTTTTCATAAGTTTTTTTTTAAGACTTCCAGTTTATGACAATATTTAGGCTTTGTGTATTTCAGAATCATAACCTGATTATTTCCTCTTATTTATATATGGAGTTTTTTGTCACATATTTCAGATGTTTCACAGTCATCCAAATTAGTTTAAATGTTGTTTTATTTTATATAATTATCATACTAACAACAAATACAAAACGAAAATTTCATTTCAGTGTGTGTGCTGTCAAAAATTGTAAAAAATCAGATACTGCTGTTATCCTAAATGTTAAATCTAATGGTAATTGTTTTCTATTATCTATTTCAGCAACCTCTCTATCACTGTATTGTTTTCTCTGCTCTGTCTTTCTCAATTTACTATCATTATATTTTAACTCAATACAATGTCTGTCAGAATTACATGTTTGAATTTTAAAGCATCATATGAAATATATTTAACACTTACATTTATTAAAGATATATTTTCATGTACAACATGCTGTTAGAACAGCTTTATTTATAAGTTTGACATTAAAAGAAAATTCCTATTTACATATACATATATATATATATATATAATATTACCTTTTCAGTCATACTCTTTTTTATTTTTGAAATATGACTCTTTTTAAGTCATTGAACTTGGCTAATTTCTGTATAGAAATAAATAACTCAGGCTTTTGTTGGATATTATTAAGTATTAATTATGTGTATTAAATGAAGAGTTAAAAGAATAAACATTTTTATACGTATTTGAAGTTTTAATTCCAGACCCGACTGAGGTTACTTTAAATTTCATTCATAAAGAGAATTTTTCATTTCAGGCTCCACTCCCTTCTTTAAAAATGGTTCTTTTCAGCCATGGAAGTGTATAATATGACAATCAATCTCACTTGTCATTGGTAAAAGAATAGCCTTAGACTTTGTAGTGGATAATATTTACTACTTTCAGATAGTCCTCATGAACCCTTGTGCAAAATTTAAAAAAAAAATTGTGCACTTGTGAAACTAATTATGGCCACCAGATATGATTAACTGGTATAATGACTCAAGTTTCATATCACACCAACACAACTTTCGTATATTATTGTTGCCAAAATCATGTTGAGATGTTACAGATACATTAAACCAAGAATGAAAATTGGACAGTTAATAACCATAGAAAGAAACCATCTTGAGATGTTAGAGGTAGCAAAGCTGATATTGCATTGGTAAAAATTTAGATTTGAAGATGAAAATAAACACATACTCCATATACATTGTTTTATTAAATAAATACAATATGAAAGCTAATTTATTTTCTCTTGATGTTTTAAGAAATTTCTCTTTTGTAAGTTCTATATAATTAAAGATAAATTTCACTTCAGGGTAAAGACAAAGTAGTGATAAATATAATTGGTTGTTAAACATTAGGCTCTGCAGTAACAGTATTGATAGGCTATTGGTACTTGGTATGAAGTATTTTCAGGCAAAACATATAAATAGAATGGTTAAAACTAGTGTAGAAGTAAAGCATTTATAGTATGTTAGGTGTAATAGGTGCAATGAGTGGGTTTTATTTGGGAATTCAGGACTGGCATGTACATTTAAGTAAGCTGGTAATGGAAATGTGGAATATTTGTGTAGAACTTGGATGTTGCTATAATTAAAGTAAAGGCAACAGATAAAAAGTGTAGACTGTGGGGCATGGTAGTAAGATTTCAGGAAGGACTTAAGATTTTACATGTAAGGAATACATCAGCTAAGATTAACTTTCAGGAAGTTAGAAAGGGTACTATTAGAGTTAAAAGTAGTGAATTTAGTTATAATGAAACTATTTTGTTGAGCAAAACATTTCAGCCATTGGCTTCTGCAAATAAGGAACTATTGAAGAGAAGGAAAACAAAATAGAGAAGGTTACAGATGATAAGGAAGTGATTTATTGATCAGATGTGAATAGATTAGTCTGGTGATTTATTGATCAGAAGTGAATAGATTAGTCTGTGAGTAAGTAGGGAAAAAATAATCAAATTATGCTACAGACTAAGGATATAACTGATGAAGCAGGAGATTTAATACAGTGAACTAGCAGAGATATAGGTTTTTGTGTTGCTTGTAGGGGGCTAATGACACAGGGAAGGATAGGTTAGGGGAGCTAATTAATAAGTGCAGTGGGTTGATAAAGGCATTTAAAGAAAATAGTCATGACTTAATTTTGTCAGGGATAGTGCCCAGAATTAACTGTATAGATGAGATTATAAGTAGCTCTCTAGGGCTAAATTTTAGGCTTAGGTTAGTAAGTAAGGATGAGCAGATTGCTAGTTGGACTTGAAGGATTAGTTAAGTAGAGGAAAGGAGCATTTTGGAATGGATGGGTTATATTTAGATAGGGTAAGGGGTTGGATTGTTTGTTGAAGTTTTTAACTCAGATGTAAGGAAAGTTTTAAACAGTGAGTAGACTGGTGAGAGCCTAGAAAACTACATGCAAAAAGAACAAGAAGTAGGGAAATGAGTATAGTAGTAGTTATAAAGATAGGTTTAATTGTTACTGTTGTAATGCTAGAAGTATAAGAAATAAAAGATGACTTTAGATCATTGGTGGGAATGGAGGATTTGATACAACACAAATAACTGAAACATGGTTAAACATAGTTTTGATGATGAATTTCTTAGAAATACCATGGTTACAGGCTATCTAATAGAGATAGTGTAATAAATAGTGGGAAAAAGTGGCTTTATAACTAAACTATAAGTTGCATTCTATTGAAAATGAGGATATAAAAAAAACAAGAAGAAGAGTTGGTTATTTGGGTTTCTGTTAGTGAATATAACAGCAAGAAGAGTTGGTTAATTTGGGTTTCTGTTAGTGGATATAACAGCAAGAAGAGTTGGTTAATTTGGGTTTCTGTTAGTGGATATAACAGCAAGAAGAGTTGGTTAATTTGGGTTTCTGTTAGTGGATATAACAGCAAGAAGAGTTGGTTAATTTGGGTTTCTGTTAGTGGATATAACCACAAGAAGAGTTGGTTAATTTGGGTTTCTGTTAGTGGATATAACAGCAAGAAGAGTTGGTTAATTTGGGTTTCTGTTAGTGGATATAACAGCAAGAAGAGTTGGTTAATTTGGGTTTCTGTTAGTGGATATAACAGCAAGAAGAGTTGGTTAATTTGGGTTTCTGTTTGTGGATATAAAAGGATTTTAGTGAGAGTTTGTTACTGACCACCAAATGAAACTGATGAAATGAGTGAGAAACTTTATAATGAGATTAAGTTTTTAGTTGTTAATGAAGTCATAATTATGGGTGGTTTTAACATCGGACATATTGATTGGGAAAAAGTAGAAACAAACAATAAGCGAGAAAGGTTTTGGGACACTGTTCAGATTGGCTTTTTTCACAAATTAGTCAAGGAATCTACTAGACAAAATGCCATTTTAATTTATGAGATGGCTGGATCATTAAATTTTGCTTTTCTTCAGCTCTTACTAATTACGATTTGAGCAGTATTCCACATCTCAAAAAGTTGATAAATGAAAACAAGATCAAACAAAATTACTGTATTGATTCTGAGCTTGTAAAGAGAAAAATTGGGAAGTATAGAAACAATAACGCTCCTAGGCCAAATAGTATTTTCCTAAGGGTTTTGAAGAAGATTAAAGATTGGATATATGACCCACATGCTACTATTTTTTTTTAAGTCCTTGAATAATGAGTGGGTATCAGAGGATTGGAAGTTAACTAATGTAACTCATCTTTTCAAGCAAGGTAATAAAGTTGTTCTGGTAATTGTAGACACATTACTCTTGAATCAGATGTGAGAAAAGTTTTAGAAAATCTGTTAAAAGATGCTTTGCAAAGTCGTTTAACAAAATTTAAAATTTTTTTTGGATAGTCCATATGGTTTTGCACAGAGAAAATATTGGCTTCAAATTTTTTCACATCCTTTGTAAAGGTTGCTACTTTTGTAAATAATGGTAAGAATCTATATTTGGTGCATCTGGATTTTCAAAAAGAATTTAACAAGGTGCCACATAAAATACTTGTTAAAAGTTATCTCTACGTGTAGGGGATAAGTTAGCTAATTGGTTAAAAGAGTGGCTGGATCAAAGAAAGCAGAGTGTTGTTAGAATGGAGTTTATAGGTTAATAGTTCTCCAACTGAACAGAGTTGACCTCAGTAAAAACTGATGTTTTCATGTTTCAAAGAAGAGGGAATAGGATACCTAACTCAAGACTAGTTAAGAACTTTAAAAAATTAGAATAAATAAACCAAATACTGTGGTACAATTAAGCATGCCATCAGGTCTAGAAGTGGAGAGCCATCAACATTTATTCAAAGAGTACTGAGATCTAAAATTGGAAGATAAGCTACAAGACAAACATCAGTCCCACAAGTTGATTAACAGGTGTTGATTTGTAATACTTTCAAGATAACCAAAAGATTAGATTAATTTATAAATATGCACATTTTTCGGTAAACCTGTAACTGGAAATGGAAGTGCCTATTAATGAATTATTTCCCTTTACTGTTTTTGGCTGAAGTAGTTATCATAAAAAAAAAGGTGGCCCGGCATGGCCAAGTGTGTTAAGGTGTGTGACTCGTAATCTGAGGGTCGCGGGTTCGCATCCCAGTCACGCCAAACATGCTCGCCCTTTCAGCCGTGGGGGGCATCATAATGTGACAGTCAATCCCACTATTTGTTGGTAAAAGAGTAGCCCAAGAGTTGGCGGTGGGTGGTGATGACTAGTTGCCTTCCCTCTAGTCGTACACTGCTAAATTAGGGATGGCTAGCACAGATAGCCCTCGAGTAGCTTTGTGCGAAATTCAAAAACAAACAAGCATAAAAAAAGTCGATTTTGTCAGTTTACAACACATCAGGGCCAGGTATGGTTTAGTGGTTAATGTGCTGGTCTGTGGATTCGTAGTGTATAACACATCAGGGCCAGGCATGTTTTAGTTGTTAGTGTGCTGGTCTGTGGATTCTCAGTGTATAACACATCAGGACCAGGCATGGTTTAGTGGTTAGTGTGCTGGTCTGTGGATTCTTAGTGTATAACACATCTGGGCCAGGCATGGTTTAGTGGTTAGTGTGCTGGTCTGTGGATTCTCAGTGTTTTACACATCAGGGCCAGGCATGGTTTAGTGGTTAGTGTGCTGGTCTGTGGATTATTTTTCTCATAGTTATTAATTGAAAACATTCATATTGTAAATGATCACCTAACACATCTGTACAATATTTCCAAATGTATATAATTTTTTTTGGGAGGAAGGCCAGTACGATTGTTATTTTATCAGAACAAAGCTTTACAATGGACTATCAATGTTGTGTCTACCAATGGGATGGCACAGGTGTTTGAAATTGTAGTTTCTCAATCATATTCTGTCATTATTTATATAGCCTTGTTTTCATTCTTAATTATTATATAACATTTTGGTTTTACCTTCTACTTATTAAACTATCTATATAAGAAATTATTTAACCAAAGAACACTCAAATATGTTTTCCTGAACATCTACACTAAAGTTATAACTTTGAAGAAAATTATAGTCTGAATGTATCTTTTTCTATAGATAAATTCCCAAAGCAATACTTCTTAAAACAAATCGTGATAACATAATGATAATGTGATTTTGTTAATAGGGCCGTTATTTCTTTCGATTTGTTTCTTTATTATTGACTCGTTTTGAAACAGATGTATTCTGAGTACTTGCTGCATGGATATCTGATTAAAGATTGAATTTTGGTCAGTTCAGAATATAAAAAGGAAATTTTTTTAGCCTACGTAATACATTGTATGTATTTAAATACCTTGTTTTCATTTTTATACGTGAGGAAATACAAATATTCGTTTCATAAACATAGGAGTGTCAGTCACAAAATGAACAATGCTGTTGTAGTGTTAATAAATAAACTAAATATTCCAAAAATGAGTTAATCTCGAAGTGTTAATTTTTCACTGATGGATTCTTTGAAATTATATGGTGAAAATAATTTAAAGGTTGAACCACATAAACAAAACCAAATTAGTTTATATCTTCCATGATGTTTCTACAATCTTGTTTTTATTTGTACATTACTGTAAATTGTTGTACGCCTAAATTTACAAACGACATTAACTTTGTTATACTAATGTAAAAATAAATTACATGTACTCATTGACAGAAAAAAAAACAATATACAATCAAGAGTCTGTGATGTTTGATTTATTTTGACAATGTTGCCTGAGAACCAGAAGATGGAAAATGTGTGGTCTATGTTGATGACTGTTCGATTTACACCTGATTGTTAAAAACAGATGACAGATAGTTGAAAACCGTTGACTAAAGAAGGGTCATGACACCCATATTTTTAAGCCATCTTGTAGTAATGGAAGCACATTGTATACATTACATTGTAGAACAGCTACTCAATATTCAAAGCCATTACAATACTTTCGTTTTCAATGATTAGTTTCGTAAACAATGACACTTTTTTTTATAGGAGGTATTGGGTAGTAAACTCTAGCATAGTGTTTCACTATGATGTGCAAATACCACTCGGTTATTGAAAATTGTAACAGTATAATAACGTGGAGTTCTGTGCTTGATGTATTGGAAGTATTGAGATGAGTCCAGTGGTTAGAACGATTGAAAGATCAGTGCATGAAAGAGCGTTACATCTAATCAAAATGTCATTCGATGTTCCAAACAATCTGATTCTGTTGATCCAGTTGTCGCTTCATCTTTCATCAATCTCTGTGTAACATACGTTAGGTCTACTATCTAGAAGTGAATCCTGCTTTCTCTGAGTGTGCATTGGAGTACAGAAATAGAAGTAAGAATTTTAACCTTTTTAAATGTAATTTAAGTTCCAAGGTCTTGATTTAAGAGAATGTTACAGCGAGTATTTATTTTGCGAAACCTGAAATATAAACGAGTTGAGTTTGACAGCCCCTAGATGACACCATCATCGCTACCAAGTGTGCTCTAGCATGAAACTGACGTTACCAAAGCTGTACGAGTGTTAGTTGGAGGAGAGCGCTTCAAAGTATTAGAGCATTAGTTGAAGTGTAATGGCAGTACGGGTATGTGTAAACAAACGTGTGTATGTGTGACAACCCGCGCATGTTGAAAACAGTACGTGAAGTTCATAGTCTTTACGTTAGTAAGCTGTAATGTTACATATATGTAGGGGGAGGCACAATTGCGAATAATCACCTTTAGCTCCTAAGTAAATAAACTTTTCTCATTGATACATATTTGCTCTGTTTTTATTTCTTTCCGCCTCTCTGTGTGCGCATGTACTGGTCGGAACTGCGACTTGTTAGAGACAGTTTATTTAGAAAATGTAAGTTTCTTATAGACGTTGCTCATAATGGACTCATTCACAGATGTTTAGAATAAAGTAAAACACGTGAAACAATCACATACAAGGGTGATAATAAAAAGAAACAAAAAGAATAAAATAATATTCGAGGTACAGAGACGAAGGAGTTTTTCACATCGACTTTAGGAATTGATGAATATTATATTGTGTTGAACAACCTGAAACCTATTAATGGCAAAAACAGTGTACAAGTACATTTTGTTATTACTGAGAGAATGTGTCAAGTTCAACATTGACACATTCTGCAGATTTGTGGTTTGTTGTGTTTTTTTATGGAGGAGACAAAAGTAACAGAGACACTCGCAGTATAACAAGAGAGAGAAACACATTAAAATATAGTGTTTGTTTTTTCCTGGTGATTATAACTCAGTACAAAGATATTTCATCTTGATCAAGTTTGAATGTTAAGGAGGGGGGAAAATTATCAAATGGTGAATGATATTCTCAAGTAATGGCTTAGATATTATAACAAGTATTTACACATGGTGTAGCCATTGTTATATTTGGTTGAAATATGAATATTTTTAACTACTCAATATTTAAAATACGTAAAGTTTTACTGAATACTTTAATGTTATTTCATTACGCACTTTAAAACACGGAAATTCCGGTTGTAAGTGTAATGCGAGGAAGCTGAACATGCTCATTGTGAAATATTATCTCTTGTTCCACAACAGTCACCTAATTTGTAAATGGAAGAAAGTTCTTGAAAAACAAAGACCAACAGTGAAAGGTGAGATCAGCTGCACTTAATCAGAGTCACTTCGACTGAGTAGGACCCTCAAAGTCGTGACCTTCACTCCTTCCTACTGTAACCAGGGTCTGTCTACGTGACAAATACATGGTAGACTAGGTCCGCAAATTTGGGGCACCTGTTCTCATTGTTTTACAGCGAATTTGGGGTACACGTTCTCATTGTTTAGCACCGCCAAATGAGAACAGCACGACCACAGCTAGTCGAGTTTAAACTGGAGAAAAATATGGAAGATTAGCAAAAATGGAGGTAAGTACAATTAAGCACGAATATGTCATTTTACCAGTGCGTAGTTACTAATTGTTATCAAATGTTACAAGAACCCATTTTAACGTACGTAATTGGCTGAATCTTTTACCAGTTAAAAAATAGTTGGTCGTTGCATTTGACTCTATACTTTCAATACTTAAGACCAATTTACAGTGACACTTAGCCTTTCATTTGAATTTCGACTTGACCTGTTCTAGTCCTGTTTAGATTTTTTGCCTACTGCTGTAATTTAAAAGTGATTCCAATGCAACCTTTAAAGCCTCGTAATTGCTTCAGGATGACACGGGTTTGTTCTACAGTCAGGAACATGAAACTGGTGAGGATAAGTGAAACCTGATTAACATTTACTGTTAGCAAGCCTATAGATGGAGATAAATCACTTGACGCACGTCCGACTTGGGTGAGCTCACCAAATCAGTTAATGGGACTGATGATTATAATGTTTCCAAGAGTCGAGCTGCTACAATGGCTGATGAAGGCCCTGGTGTCACTGAAGAGACTCTATCACTGGATCATCAGAATTGGAATGAAGCCTTCAAGTTCTCCAGCGACAGGAGTTAGTTCTGTTGATGAAAGAAAGAAGAGGAACCAGTGGTTTGTCCCATCACAACCAGGAGGAGACGACAGATGTGTTTGCATCTTTGACGGAACCATTACATCTCTAAATCTAATAAGAGTGTTCCAGTACTAGGTGTATGTCGATAAAAATCCAAGTCCGGGAAAGTGTGACAAATTCCATCAAGGTAGTGGCATGGAACTGAAGGGCAGAATGATGATGCCAAAGACCGGGATCACAGCAATGCACACTAATAACTAGTCCACCAGTTCCTGTCATCAATGTGGGAGCTTCAACCTACTTGCTGATCATGAAGAATCTATGGCCACAGTAGTCTTCAAAGTATAACTAGCAAAGAGACCAGTTAAACTTCCCACTTAGCTACCTAAGGTGATTACAAATCGGCCCAGGTTAGAACAGATGGCCCCCTACGACCAGGGCAGATTAGCTGAAACCAAGTAGAACCTGTGGACGGACCTCGATGTGTCTGAGCCAACCAGTTAAAAGATGACAGTGACACTGAAAACTCTACTGGTAGAGTTTATCTAACTCTGGTGGATATATGTGGGTATATATTTATTATAACTTAATTTTTGTATTTTATGTTAAGAGTGCTCTCTGCCTTCCATTTTCATTTATTAGAAATGTATACTGGCTCATTCACACATGGATGTGTGAGAAAGAGAAGAGATATACAAATGTTTTTGTGAGAATATACTTATTTGCTTTTATGTTTAACTGCCACCAATTGAGTATATGTAAGTGGCGTGGTAGAATGTTTCAATTTTTCTTCATAGTTAAGGGTATTTTTGTATTATAAAGAATTGATTTGTGTTTATAGTTAAAGGTGTGTGTGTGTTTTTCTTATAGCAAAGCCACATAAGGCCAGCTGCTGAGCCCACCGAGGGGAATCGAACCCCCTAATTTTAGCGTTATAAATCCGTAGACTTACCGCTGTACTAGCAGGGGGCTTGTTATAGTTAAAAGGAATTAACTGCTTTATTTTGAAGCATGTGACTAATATTTTGTAATGAGTTTGAATTTGATATTTTACTTTTCTTACTGTTCACCATTTAGGGGCTTTAGTTGCATTATTTAATTTCATAATTAAGCCTTACTTTTCTAGTCAAGGGAACATCCATCAAGTTTCGAAGTTGAAATTGATATACTATACTTTGTCAAAGGGTTTTATTTCTGTTTTCTTTTAGTTTAACTTTAGTTTTATGATTAGACTGTGTGTGTGTGTGTGTGTTAATATTTTCACTTAAAGTGGAGAACGTAACTCTGTGTTTTAGTTGTTTTTTCTTTATTTAGCTTTACTTTATGTTTCTTGTGTTTCATTGCTAGAGGGTTTTTGTTGTTCATATGATCAGGAATAACGTGTTTTTTAACCACAAGTGTAAAGTTGGTTAAACTTAACTGTTAACATTAATGATATATATTTTTTAACATTTTTCGGTTATTTAGTTTCTGTGTTGTTTTAGCAGCAACATGTGGGCAAGAAAACTGTTAAAAATACTTTGTTCTTTAGTTTCTTTGTTCTCTGTATCAGGCAGTGTCTCTTCTGAAAAGAGGGAACTGCATTAGTATGTAGTATCTGTGTTGAAGAGATTGGTACTATAGTATCCTTGTCTCTTCTGAAAAGAGGGAACTGCATTAGTATGTAGTATCTGTGCTGAAGAGATTGGTACTATAGTATCCTTGTCTCTTCTAAAACGAGGGAACTGCATTAGTATGTAGTATCTGTGCTGAAGAAATTGGTACTATAATATCCTTGTCTCTTCTAAAAAGAGGGAACTGCATTAGTATGTAGTATCTGTGTTGAAGAGATTGGTACTATAGTATCCTTGTCTCTTCTGAAAAGAGGGAACTGCATTAGTATGTAGTATCTGTGCTGAAGAAATTGGTACTATAATATCCTTGTCTCTTCTAAAAAGAGGGAACTGCATTAGTATGTAGTATCTGTGTTGAAGAGATTGGTACTATAGTATCCTTGTCTCTTCTGAAAAGAGGGAACTGCATTAGTATGTAGTATCTGTGCTGAAGAAATTGGTACTATAGTATCCTTGTCTCTTCTGAAAAGAGGGAACTGCATTAGTATGTAGTATCTGTGCTGAAGAAATTGGTACTATAGTATCCTTGTCTCTTCTAAAAAGAGGGAACTGCATTAATATGTAGTATCTGTGCTGAAGAGATTGGTACTATAGTATCCTTGTCTCTTCTAAAAAGAGGGAACTGCATTAGTATGTAGTATCTGTGCTGGAGAGATTGGTACTATAGTATCCTTGTCTCTTCTAAAAAGAGGAAACTGCATTAGTATGTAGTATCTGTGCTGAAGAGATTGGTACTATAATATCCTTTGCTGGCCTATCATAACTGAGGTCAAGTTTAACAGCTGGCCAATGCTGTGAAGGAACAAAAATAGTGGCACGCTTTATTGAATCAGTTCTACTAGAAAGTGATAGAATAAGCGTTTACTTCATCATGTCCAGAAGCTGTTGGACTAAGTTAAGTGTCACAGAAGCGACTGGTCATTTCATTGTTGTACAATCTCATTACTTTACACATACAGACTCAGTTGTTATCTGATTATAATCACTCTCATTTATTCCCTGGATGAATCTACAGTTATCTGCAAATCAGTATATCGGATACTTGACCTGAGAACAGCACTTTTACCTGAAATAACATGTAAGTTCAGGGAACTGACTTTAGGTCCACTCTTGGAAAAGGGGCTTATCAACTAAAAATAAATATACAAGTGATTAGTTGTTTACCATAATTTACTTTTAAAATATTATGACAATCAAAAACACTGAAAAAAAAAACAAGTAAGTGCATCAGACATGATTCGATAATTCCTGTTGTGTAAGTATAGTGTGAACCCTTTAATGTAGCCTCAAAATAATTCTAGAAATGATTAAGCTGTGTATAGTGTGAATCCTTTAATGTAGCCTCGAAATAATTCTAGAAATGATTAAGCTGTGTATAGTGTGAATCCTTTAATGTAGCCTCGAAATAATTCTAGAAATGATTAAGCTGTGTATAGTGTGAATCCTTTAATGTAGCCTCGAAATAATTCTAGAAATGATTAAGCTGTGTACAGTGTGAATCCTTTAATGTAGCCTCGAAATAATTCTAGAAATGATTAAGCTGTGTATAGTGTGAATCCTTTAATGTAGCCTCGAAATAATTCTAGAAATGATTAAGCTGTGTATAGTGTGAAAATAATTCTAGAAATGATTAAGCTGTGTATAGTGTGAACCCTTTAATGTAGCCTCGAAATAATTCTAGAAATGATTAAGCTGTGTATAGTGTGAACCCTTTAATGTAGCCTCGAAATAATTCTAGAAATTATTAAGCTGTGTATAGTGTGAATCCTTTAATGTAGCCTCGAAATAATTCTAGAAATGATTAAGCTGTGTATAGTGTGAACCCTTTAATATAGTCTCGAAATAATTCTAGAAATGATTAAGCTGTGTATAGTGTGAATCCTTTAATGTAGCCTTGAAATAATTCTAGAAATGATTAAGCTGTGTATAGTGTGAATCCTTTAATGTAGCCTCGAAATAATTCTAGAAATGATTAAGCTGTGTATAGTGTGAATCCTTTAATGTAGCCTCGAAATAATTCTAGAAATGATTAAGCTGTGTATAGTGTGAATCCTTTAATGTAGCCTCGAAATAATTCTAGAAATGATTAAGCTGTGTATAGTGTGAACCCTTTAATGTAGACTCGAAATAATTCTAGAAATTATTAAGCTGTGTACAGTGTGAACCCTTTAATGTAGCCTCGAAATAATTCTAGAAATGATTAAGCTGTGTATAGTGTGAACCCTTTAATATAGTCTCAAAATAATTCTAGAAATGATTAAGCTGTGTATAGTGTGAATCCTTTAATGTAGCCTCAAAATAATTCTAGAAATGATTAAGCTGTGTATAGTGTGAACCCTTTAATGTAGCCTCGAAATAATTCTAGAAATGATTAAGCTGTGTATAGTGTGAACCCTTTAATATAGCCTCGAAATAATTAAGCTGTGTATAGTGTGAATCCTTTAATGTAGCCTCGAAATAATTCTAGAAATGATCAAGCTGTGTATAGTGTGAGCCCTTTAATGTAGCCTCGAAATAATTCTAGAAATGATTAGGCTGTGTATAGTGTGAACCCTTTAATGTAGCCTCGAAATAATTCTAGAAATGATTAGGCTGTTTAGCATTCTTCGTTGAAATGTCGTACACGCCATATGCATTACCTGTTTTAATATATTTTTATGTGAATAAAATGTTGTAATTGTCTGCAAATGAGGGTGTCATTCTGCATCGTTTGGTTTATAATAAAGTGTTACATGGTGAAATAGTTTACACTATTATCGTCGTGGTCATGATGCTACTACAGTGTCTTTACTTATAAAAATAATATTCAGAAATTCTAATGTAAAGAGATTCTTTTTTAATAATTATTTTGCAGTAATTTACCCATCAGACAGACTCTCACACATATAACTAAACGGAGTAAGAATGTCTTTTAGAGAATTAGAAGTGTCTGCTAAAATAAAAAAATGTTCCCCCTCAGTGGCACAGCGGGATGTCTGCAGACCCATGAAGAACCATTGTATAGCTTTGTGCTTAACTTCAGATAAACAAAGAACAATATAAAAGCTTATAACAAGAAAATAACAATGTTAAAAAGAACTGGTAATTATGGTAAACGTCTATAATGTGCACAACGTGAAGAGATTTAATACGAAATCAGAAAACCATATTTATTACAAAAAAAGAAAACTCCTGGTCAATCACAATGCTTAACTACAAGTGTAAATAAACATTACAATGATGAAGCCTCTAAAGTGGTTTATTGTCACAAGTGTCATATCACTCGGTCCGACATGGACAGGTGGTTAAGGCACTCGACTAGTAATCAGAGAATCACGCGTTCGAATCCCAGTCACACCAAACATGTTCGCTCTTTCACCCGTGGGGGCGTTATAATGTGACGGTCAATCCCACTATTTGTTGGTAAACGCGTAGGCCAAGAGTTGACGGTAAGTGGTGACGACTAGCTGACTTTCCTCTAAACTTACAGTACTAAATTAGGGATGGCTAGGGCAGATAGCCCTCGTGTAACTTTGCGCAAAATTCAAACCAGTAAAACTACTCAATTTATAAACTGTATGTCGAAATTACCTTTGTATCACGAAAAACACTCCTCAAGGATTTTCTGATGCATTCACCAATCATTCAAACTCTGCTGAGTTTCAATTCATCTTAGTCATATTATCTTGTCCAACTCTTTTCATGTAACAGTCTCCAGTGAAGGAGCTGTCTCATGTTTCATCTTCCTACAATCTGTTCTGCTTAAACTAAAACACACACACCACCATTACTATTATATACTTAATAGACATTTATTTGACCTTATAATGACGAGAAACCTACTTGCAGTAAAAATGTATTCTCAAAGCAGATGGAGGTGGTCTAAGGTCCAAACGTTGTTCTGTACTTAATTTATGTTTTTAATGTCCATACCAGCCATCTTGAGAATAAATTTATTTGACCCTATCTCGCTTGTAGCCACACTGCCTGGCTTTCTACTGCCTTGATATATGAATTCATTACCTTCCCTCACATCTACCCTGTTCAACAATGTTTTCTTAAATGTCATATTTAGTTATCTCCTTTCCATGCTTTTCTGAAAGCCTCATAAACCTTTGCCCTTAGTTGATCATTTTTGAACCTTATGTCATGTCATATCTATCTGATAATCCAGTTCATAATGACTCTTTTCCTGTATCAAATCTGCCCTTTATCCAGAAGAGTGATACTCTGACCATTTCTATCACTTATTGCTTACTGGACTACTTCTTTCACTTCCTTATTTTCACCAATAACATGCTCTTTCCTTCAGAAAACTTTCACATTGTTTACAGCCATATCACATTCTTCAGTTTCACTGGCATCTCACTTATATACTTAACAATTTAATTTTATCTTCCTCTTGGCCACAAAAATAGCATAATTTTCTGATGACTCACCACACCCTAGGAATGAAACTAATTAGCAAAGTGGAATTTTCCATTCGAAGTGTATTGATCTTTTGACATGATTAAGTGCTCACTGCAGCACTACTTTATGAACTCCAGGATGGTGATTATTGCAATAGAAGAGTCATACCTTTATGAAGGTTTATTTGAGAAGAATATACAAAAGACGTTCAAGAAGGGATTGAGTTGTAATAAAAAGAACAAATATGAAGAAACGAAAATTTCACCATGTTGGCTGGAAAATGTCTGATCATCTGAGGATGGCCAAAGTTAAGTCAGGAATAGGTTACCTGCATAAGTATATCCCAGTCATTTCTGTATAATTAATACTATGCCAAACATATCAGCGTTCTCAATGTAAGATAATCATTGGTTCATCACAAACAGTGTGACAAGGACAGTAGTACTCATGGAAGCAAAGTTGATGGAGTTTGATAATGGTTTTTCTTGGAATTTATAAGGGCCAGTTGGATTATTAGGAAGACAAGTATGCTAAATAGGAAGCATTTTTAACTGAAAGTCGGACGAGGATTACTACAGCGAGAACAAACTGGTTGGTTAGAAGATTTCACACATATATTTCTTACAATGTAAAGATCGAGGACAGAGTGAACTATGAGTTCCTACATGAAGTCGGTATTTTAAAATGAAAACTCTTGGAAAGGGAAGACAAACAATAATATCTTTGTTACTGGTGAATATATTAACCATACAAGTGAAGTGGACCCCTTGGTTTCTAAATAGATATCTCTCTCGAAGTGTGGTCATGTACTTCTGATAAAACATCTGTTTCGGTAATAAGGGGGTCCACACTGTACATAAGTATATAAGATATTTACCAGAAAATAGTAAACGTTTTATTCAATGGGGTGTTGTGCTTACTGATTATTTTATCAGTTGTTTGTTTGTTTTTAATTTTGCGCAAAGCTACACGAGGCTTATCTGTGCTAGCCGTCCCTAATTTAGCAGCATAAGATTAAAGGGAAGGCAGCTAGTCATCACCACCCACCGCCAACTCATGAACTACTCCTTTACCAACAACGAATAGTGTGACTGACCGTCATATTATAACGCCCCCATGGCTGGAAAGGTAAGCATGTTTGGTGTGACAGGGATTCAAACCAGCGACCCTCAGAGTACGAGTCGATTGCCGGCTCGATTATTTTATGACCCCAGACTTTTTATGCTCGTTTCATACATAAGAATTTTATAATGTTTAGAACTGTTAGATAATGATAATGTCATATCGTGCATATTTTTAATGATGCCTACATTAATATTAATTATACCTACATTAATGCAGCGTGTTTCAAAAAAAACTGCGCACGTAACAAAAGACTGGCTAAAAAGAGCAAGAATACTTTAGAACTGAAGATCCAGAAGATAGGGTAGTTCCAGAGGAAGACATTGTAACAGAAGATCGACATGTTATATTGGTGGATATAAAGTAAACACTGGCAGAAGAAACTAAGGGTCGATTAGAATCCACTAAATCAGCCCATGATAAAGAACTTCTAGAAAATGTTAACATCTTGAAGTCAATATTTTGTTCTAATTATACCAGTTTTAAAAACACATGTCACTTTTTAATTTATACGGCGCGAATTAGAAAAAGTGAAATTGATCATATTTATTATATTGTTTCATGTATCTTCTGTTAAGTTTCACGAAACAAAACGTTGTTTCTCATCTCTCGTCATAACTAAGTTGATCATCTCTCGTCACAACTAAGTTGTGTGTTCTTGCTTCTCATATTTCCAGGTGTTTGATGGTTTGGTTACTCCAAACACTTCTACAAAGCTAGACAAGTTAAAAATTTACAATTATTTTAAAACCAACGATTGTTCTACACACAATTAAAAAAATAAGACAAGTTCACCAACGTTAACTTTCCCTGAAACTGAAAGAATAGATTGAACGATCAGTGAAATATCGCTAACTGTATTGTTTTGGAATTTCGCACAAAGCTACTCGAGGGCTATCTGTGCTAGCCGTCCCTAATTTAGCAGTGTAAGACTAGAGGGAAGGCAGCTAGTCATCACCACCCACCGCCAACTCTTGGGCTACTCTTTTACCAACGAATAGTGGGATTGATTGTCACATTATAACGCCCCCACGGCTGAAAGGGCGAGCATGTTTGGTGCAACCGGGATTCGAACCCGCGACCCTCGGATTACGAGTCGAACGCCTTAACACGCTTGGCCATGCCGGGCCTAGAATTAAAGTAACTTACACTTTCCTTCCATTGTTCTTAACTGATAAGTATCTAGTAACAGGAGTGAAATGCATTGAAAGTGTTAATGTTTCAAAAGAAAAAATCAAAGTACATCTATTCCTTATAAGAAACTTCTTCATTATCATCTTACGAAGTGAAAGACACGTTTGTAAATGTTTACTTGTTCATGAATTTCGTTTGAAGATACACAAGGGTTAATTACCCATAATTTTGTTTGTTTATTTTTGAATTTCGTGCAAAGTTACACAAGAGCTATCTGCGCTAGCTGTCCCTAATTTAGCAGTGTAAAACTAGAGAGAAGGCAGCTAGTCATCAACACCTACCCCCGACTCTTGGGCTACTCTTTTACCAACGAATAGTTGGACTGACCGTCACATAATAACGACCCCATGGCTGAAAGGGCAAGCATGTTTGGTGCGACGGGGATTCGAATCCGCGACCCTAAGATTACGAGTCGAACGTCTTAACTCACCTGGCCATGCCAGGCCTCTCTGATTTTGAGCTGGTACACTAGAGGGACGGTATCTAGTCAACATCAACCACTGTCAACTTTTGTACTACTTTAATTGAATAGTGAAATTTGACTGTCACTTTTATAACACACTCATGGACACATTTTTGATAGCAACAGGATGTGAACCACGATGACGAGAAACCCACTTTAAGTAAAAACGTATTCTCAAGACTGCTGGTAAGGGTATTAAAACTTTAATTAAAATAAGGTACAGAAAAACGTTTCGACCTTCTCATGTCATCTTCAGATTAATCATTATACCAGCCGTCTTGAGAATACAGGATGTGGACCATGGACCTCAAATTGATAGTCTGACACGCTTAACACTAATCCACGCTGGATACATAATATTGAAGGGTTACAACTGTTTTATATTGTCACATTTTTGTCTGCTTTTTTAGATATTTCTTAGAATGTGGGATACTTATACCCTTGAGAAGTTGTTACACAACATTTGGTAGACCCGGCATGGCCAAGCGCGTTAAGGCGTGCGACTCTTAATCTGAGGGTCGCGGGTTCGCGCCCGAGTCGCCCAAACATGTTCGCCCTCCCAGCCATGGGGGTGTTATAATGTGACGGTTAATCCCACTATTCGTTGGTAAAAGAGTAGCCCAAGAGTTGGCGGTGGGTGACTAGCTGCCTTCCCTCTAGTCTTACACTGCTAAATTAGGGACGGCTAGCACAGATAGCCCTCGAGTAGCTTTGTGCGAAATTCCAAAAACAAACAAACAAAAACAAACACAACGTTTGGTAGAATAAGGAGCAAGTCACACGTGGATGAAGAGTTAAGGCTTTTGAATATCTATAGTTCTTGAAAACGGTGAGTGTTCAGGTAAAATATTATGTTTGTATTGCACGTAAACATAAGTTCCCACGTGTTAATTAACCAATTTCTAATTACAAGAACAAAAACCTGGACATCTTGTTTTATTCGCCTAGAGAAGAATTATTTTCGTGAAAACTAGTCAAAAATATGTCCATTTCATACAACATCAAGGTTTTCTTCTGCAAAGCTTATTTGTTATTAAGTCCATAGCTACAGAAACAGTTATCTGTGCTCTGCCCATTACGGGTATCGAAACCCGGTTTCTAGCAGTGTAAGTCCGCAGGCATACTGCTGTGTCCGCTATGGAGCTCTTGAACAATCTTCAGACATCTGTCAATTTCCTAACCACCACCCCCAAAAACAACAAATAAAAGAAAACACCAAAATCAGAGTGACCCATGATTCTGCTTTTGAAGACAACTAGAACAGACGCACATTTTAATGAGATGAGAAATGTCTTATTTCTGAAAATAGTTGTCAGTTCAACGATCACTCAGTACTCTTGAACCCATGGTTTCTGTTCATCCGATGATCATTCTACAATTGTCATCTGTAAAATGAAGTACTGTTTTCTCTCAACAACACATACTGTTTTTATGTATGAACAAACAATCATATAATCGTGGTAAATACACGTGTATACGTGTATTATTTTGTATAAATACACAATCATCTACTCATAGTATAGAAATGTATTATTCTGTATAAACAGACAATCGTCTAGTCGTAGAATACAGGTGTATTATTTTATATGACTATACAATCAATTAGTCTGATATCTAAAAGTGTATATTATTATATATGGATATTTAATCATCTAGTCGTGTTTATTGATTATATGAAAAATAATAGTCTAGTGGTAACTACACGTATATTATTTATATGAATAAATAATAGTCTAGTGATAACTACGCGTATATTATTTATATGAATAAATAATAGTCTAGTGGTAACTACGCGTATTTTATTTATATGAATAGATAATAGTCTAGTGGTAACTACGCGTATATTATTTATATGAATAGATAATAGTCTAGTGGTAACTACACGGTATTATTTACATGAATAGATAATAGTCTAGTGGTAACTACACGTGTATTATTTACATGAATAAATAATAGTCTAGTGGTAACTACACGTGTATTATTTACATGAATAGATAATAGTCTAGTGGTAACTACACGTGTATTATTTACATGAATAGATGATAGTCTAGTGGTAACTACACGTATTATTTACATGAATAGATAATAGTCTAGTGGTAACTACATGTATATTATTTATATGAATAGATAATAGTCTAGTGGTAACTACATGTATATTATTTATATGAATAGATAATAGTCTAGTGGTAACTACACGTGTATTATTTACATAAATAGATAATTGTATAGTGATAATCACACACCCTCCGCATAACCCGTTGTGGGGTATTCGAAAATTATAAATAATCATTTATTCTTCACAATGGCATACCTAAAATAATTTACTTCCTCCTAACTGATACAAACACAAATCTTATTTGCATCTATGATTAACTCTACTTCGTAACGAAACCAACCTCATATTTTCAAGGTAAAAATAAGTTGTCCCAAGGCTCGAGAAATAATATTCAGTTTAAACTGTTTGTTATTGAGCAAAATGCTATACAATGGGCTAGTTGTGCTATACCTACTTCGAATACTAAAACTCGGCTTTTAGCATTATTATCCGACAGATATACTGCTGAGCCGCTAGGGGGCAAATTTGTTTGTTTGTTTTCGAATTTCGCACAAAGCTACTCGAGGGCTATCTGTGGTAGCCGTCCCTAATTTAGCAGTGTAAGACTAGAGGTAAGGCAGCTAGTTATCACCACCCACCGCCAACTCTTGGGCTACTCTTTACCAAAGAATAGTGGGATTGACTGCACATTATAACGCCCCCACGGCTGAAAGGGCGAGCATGTTTGGCGCAACGGGAATACGAACCCGCGACCCTCAGATCACGAGTAGCACGCCTTAGCACGCTTAGGCATTTCTAATGAGAAAACATGTACATATGGTTAACTATTATGTATCGTGTTTAGCAATGCAATGGATCGTTGCCAAGTATCGCGGGTAACGGCTCACGATGGAAATTGCTTCGTTAATTCAGTGTGGTTGATTAATTTTTGTTTATTTATCCGGAATTTTAGTATACGTTCTGTGATATTCGTCGTTTTATTTATTTTTCTAATGTATTAAAGTAGGGTATATCGAGGGAGCCGAAAAATTATTCTAATTGCTTGTTTTTCTGCACTTAGAATGTGACTACACAGGATGTGCGATATGTTGACAGTAATCATGTGTAAATTCTATTATATTAGGCGTATGAATGCTTTATATATATGGACATTAATATTTTCACTAAGTGTACCTTCATTACGCTACCTGTCTTTCTTAAGCAAAGAAATCTTCTGTAAATTTTAGTTAATATTACTTTAATATGATCAGGCAATGGTAGTTGAATATTATACTTAATCACCCAGGAAGTTAGCTGTTCTTAAGAATTTCACTTCCGTTTCGTACATATTTATTTTCTTTTGCGATACATTTTTCTGTAAAACAGAATTCCTTAAGATTTTGTTTCATTAAGTATAACTCGACATGCTTCCCTAATTTGTTATATTATTGAGAGTGGTTTGAACATTCGACACCGCCAGTTGGAGCTTCTGACGTGTGCTCGAGACGGCAATGTCGTTAGGGTAATTGGGATACTATATTATGCGTTAATTTTAGGAAGGGTCTGTTGTTTACAAACAGAATGTATAACAGAGGGCTTACACATACCACTGCGGTACACCTGCTGATAATATGATAACATTTTATATTACATTTCTGATTGCAATCCTCGCTGTTTCTTCTCGTAAGAAGTTGGAAATCCATCTGGTTGTTTAGTGGTGGAAAACTGAATTGCAGTAGTTTATATCTTACGCCTTGGTCTCAATATGAATAATCCAACAGTTGTGCTATTTTGTTGAAACCATGAATTACTGTTTCTGTTCACCTAAATGGCCTGCTGTGTGTTAATAAAATATTACATTTTCCAAGTACTGTTATAACCGAGTAGTTATTACGATTATTTAAAGAGTTTGCCAATACTATTATGGAAGCTTGTCTGCAGCTTTTACGACCTTTACAGACTGGGTTGCTTTCGGCAAAATTTTCGCTACCAATAAAATTCCCGTGCTTAAAATCGTTGTTTCCATACCTATTATGTCAGATAAATACTGTTGAAATATGCATTTTTTTTTTCTAATAAGATTGTGCTATCAGAGATTCAAAGGGTACAGATATTCAATATGAAATAACCGAAGTATCTTAAGGTTGTTTTTTTACAAAAAATATATATATTGCGGAAACAGAAGTATTTTTTATTATTCAAAAACCACTCTGTGTTTAATTTTTAAATACACACGCATGTAACAAAAATTACTTAGAAAAGTTAAAATTCCTTAGAATTGTTTATCATAAAATCTGAATCAAATAACGGATCAAGTTTACAAATAGCTAGGCCACACTTGTATGACTGGTTGAAATTATTCCAAGTTCACAAGAAAAATAAATAAATCGAAAAACAGGTTCAGTTCAATTTTTGGCACGAGGGAGTTGCATTGTGAAGTGAAGTCAGACGGAGTCAAATACGTAATCATAATGAGAACAAGATCAGTTTATCAGATACAAGTATCCTTGACTTCTTTACCCACAGAGCAAAATGGAATAATTGTAAACGCAAAATTTATACGGTACGTACCCTGATAAAGTGAAAAAATAACACTAACAAATGAAGCTAGTATCTTTACCATTCAAAGTGTTTCATAAAATACGTGTTAATCGCTATTATAAACGACATTTTTCCTTCACAACACAGATCATAACCGACCAATCAACAAGGAATTTAAAAAAAACACGCAAGTTCAAGAGAATCCAACCTTTAAACATTCTTTGTTTTATGCCACGTGTATCCAACTTCACTATGTAACAGAGTAACAAACTAAAAATCATTTAGAAATTTCGACAGCTATGTTCATTTTCAATATGAAATCAATTCAGATGATTTCCAACAAAAGAATATAAACGAATAACAATCATTCGATCCAAGTTCATGTACCAGAAAACTGTAAAACACTGTTTAGTTATTAAACAGCAAAACTATTATATCAGTAACTGGTGTGACTGCGACATGTAGAAACTGTGACACATCACACTGACCGTCTCACCTTTCACCCACAAATAGGCCTAGGTGACCTAAATTACCAATATTTACTGCCCCAAGCTAAAGAGTTGGTTATAGAGAAGTCAGTTAATATGTAAGTTACAGAGAAAATCGCTTCTACAAGTTAATACGTAAATTACAGAGAAAATCGCTTCTACAAGTTAATACGTAAATTACAGAGAAAATCGCTTCTACCAGTTAATATGGAAATTACAGAGAAAATCGCTTCTACAAGTTAATATGTTGATTATAGAAGAGTTTGTTTTTTAAAGTTAATAAGTTTATTACTAGGCTAAAGTGAGACAAAAATATTACGAGATATTTCACAGTTAGTAGGCTAAAGTAAGACAAATTTCATGAGATATTTCACAGTTAGTAGGCTTAAGTAAGACAAAACTATTACAAGATATTTCACAGTTAGTAGGCTTAAGTAAGACAAAACTATTACAAGATATTTCACAGTTAGTATGCTAAAGTAAGACAAAACTATTACAAGATATTTCACAGTTAGTAGGCTAAAGTAAGAAAGAAGTTGTGTAGAAAAATACAAAGTGACAGGTACCACTAATAAAAATAATAGAAAATATCCTCCATAAAACACTAAGAGGGTGAAAAGTGAGATCACAGAAACCTAAGATAAAATGACAAAATGAGGAAACATTCCAGACTGGTAAATGCTCAAAACAAGTCTGGTTACTTTTTAAAAAAACCCAATCCTAGGTTCATGAGGATCATAGTGGTAAATACAGAAGAATTGATAAAAGTAAACGAAAATCAGCATTCTACTGAAACCAAGTTGTACAAGAAGCAAATTAAGAGATAAGCCAAAAACACAAAGAAAAACACATCCCTGTTTAATCTCTGAGAACCAGATGACCTTCACATTTGATAATATTTTCAACAAAATCACTTAACTTTTAAACATAGTATTTTTGTAATAAAGTTGCTGAAACAAAACTTGTGTTAAAGTACATCTAATTTAATAAAACTTGAAAATCAGACAGAAAAAAAACAACAAAGCTCATTCACAAACAGGATGAAAACAAGAAACTAGAGATCTCCATGGACTCTACCTATAAAATGAAGTAGAGATATGAAATAGATATGAACTCTACCTTTAAAATGAAGTAGATATATGAAATTGATATGGACTCTACCTATAAAATGGAGTAGAGATATGAAATAGATATGGACTCTACCTATAAAATGGAGTAGAGATATGAAATAGATATGGACTCTACCTATAAAATGGAGTAGAGATATGAAATAGATATGGACTCTACCTTTAAAATGAAGTAGAGATATGAAATAGGTATGGACTACCTATAAAATAAAGTAGAGGTTTGAAATAAGTATGGACTCAATCGTTAAAACAGAGTTGGGAAATGTTTGTAGACTCAACCTGTAAAATGGAATAGAGATGTGAAATATGTGTGGACTCTTCCTTTAAAATAGAGATGAGAAATTAATATTATCAAACATGAAGGACTCTCAGAAACTATCCCACTTTTAATAAAACAAAATGTATATCCTATAAAGACAAAACATCCTGAAGTGAATGAACTACAGAGTTCCCTAGGTCAATGACACTGTTTGTTTGTTTTTATGTACACTATTATATAAAGAGTGTAACAGCCAAAACTTGATATTATAATAAAAAGTCTCATAAAAAATCTAATGTTGAAGTCACAATATCATTTCCCACAGCTTCCAACTTGTATTTCATACTTAATCTCACATTTCAACACAAGAACAACAAAAGAATTACTTTATTTTTTTATTTTTACATTTTTTTTACAAATGTTTCTAAAAGACAAATCACAAAACCCTCTATAAACCACTACCCTTAAAAAACAAGTTCTATGGAACTTCTCAACAAACTCACATATTTGTAGCACAAACAAAATCTACATTCAAAAATTCTTTATACTCTATAAAGAATATTAGCTTTTCAGTCATAATGAACAAAATCACCAGGTAAGTATTTGTCAAAAAAAGAACCTCTCCCAATTTGTTTTTATGTCATTAGCAATATTCATTTATTCAAAGTTACACAGGGTAAACTATTTAAACTTAAGTATTTCCATTTTCAATAAATTAATATTACTGGGAAACGTTTTTTCCCATTATTTTAATGATATTATTTTCTGGAAATAAGGAACATTAATAAATAATATCCATCCTAGAAAATTTTGGGGAAGTTGGAAAATGTCCAAAGATTACTCATTATCACAAATTCACAGTAAAATGTATAGATAAAAATTCTAACAAACTTTATACGTGTACTCAATTATACATGTACATGATGTAAAAATAGCTTAAAGCTATTCTAGGCTGTCTTCACAAATGAGATAGAGGTCTAAAATGTTTACTTTCACTCTTCAGTACTAAGAATTACTTCAAAGCAGATTGAAATTGAAAAGTTTTATGATTTCTGGGGTGAGTTGTTTTCGTTTTTTTCTCTTGGCAGTTTTTATCATTAAAATGAGGTTCTTTCAGTAAGAATACATAAACCTTGTGAAAATTTTGATAAAATTAACTGTAAAAATTAGTAGCCATACTTAAAAATCATTTCCCTACACATTAGTAGGGGCTTTCTTTCAATATTGCAGGAGGGGGGTGGGGTGGCTTTAGCCCTTACCAAAATTATTCCTCTTTATGATTGTTTGCTGGTACAAATAATCTGGATAACCTTAAAACTGTACTACTTTAGACATACTTGTAAAACAAAAACTTGGGAAATATGGCCAGATGATATTTATAGACACAGGAGCCTTTAGCACCACATCTATAAAGCTCTTTCTAAGAAACAAATTCTGAATGGAAGCCACTGAATTAAAATGAAAGGTTATAATCTCTGTAAATTTAAACTATTAATTTTTACCTAACAAGTTCTTCTTAAAAATTGTTAGAAAATTATCAATAATTAGAATTCATTTCTTGCTGATACATTAACATTCCGGACTTGTTTAAATGCTGTGTTGTTCTTATTCTTAAGATTGCATTCATTTTCATGCATTTAACATGTAAACAACAAGCAAGAATACTCTAGTCATTGTAGAATGGGACCACTCCCAGTCAGTTTTATATACAAGGACCCTTAACTATATAGGGTCAAGTTCTAATTATGGATGAGATCGGTAAATTCAAACAAGGAACCTCAATTTTCTGCTTGTCACTAATGGACATTTTGTTTATTACTTGCACAATATTTCTTTGTGTCTTCCACAGAGCCAAGTGTTCAATTATAAGAACCTGGTAGTATTCAAGATCAAAAATTATAACAATATGTTGCTTTTTCCTTTCTAAATTCTTTGCTTTCAAAAGTCATATTGTGACAGTTAAAAAGACACTTATATGTATCTGTTAGTAAGCCATTCCAATAGTTTACACCCAGTTTTATAAGACTAAAAATCTAGTATTTTTATCAATTATAAAAAAAATCTATACAAGTCCATAAAAGAACAGAAGAAATTAAGCTCAAATTAGTACCTGCAGCTAATTTCATAATGGTTATATTACTATAATGGCATGACTATACGGTTTCAACATTGACTTGATAGGTTATATTACTATATGACACGACTATATGGTAAGGTTTCAACAATGACTTGATAGGTTATATTACTATATGACACGACTATATGGTAAGGTTTCAACAATGACTTGATAGGTTATATTACTATATGACACGACTATATGGTAAGGTTTCAACATTGACTTGATAGGTTATATTACTATATGACACGACTATAAAACAATGACTTGTTTTTTTTTTGGAAACGTAAAATTATTTTTTTTATTTTTTTGACATTGTAGAATATGCATAGTGTCTCAAGCAAAATTCTAAGCCACAGAACAAATATATATAGTTATAAAAACAGATATGAAATGCATGGTCCAAACTAGCTTTAACTACTTTACAAGTGGTCATACATTGTTTAAACTTTACCAAAAGTTATGAAATTACAAGATCAATTTTACACGGCAAATTATTAACTTCACGAGAGGTATTTAAAAACAACTGATAGTAACAGGTACAAATAACAGATGAATTTAGTACTAGAAGATATCACCCTAAACAATAACCAGAATTTTGTAAACACATTTTAAAAGATGTTTTTTTTACAAACTTATAATAATTAAGGCATCATTCTAAACAAAATATTAAAATAGCACAACAACCATCTGAGTTAGAGATAATTACATATCAAAACCCTTGAAATGAATTTTAACTCAAATCTGTTAAAAATATTTCTTTCAAAAATTTTTTCCAATGAAATACTGAAGTTTGTGAGCAACATAATTTCTTTTTTAGTATTATTCTAATGCATCTATCCATGTTGTACAATTTACAGTTTAAAGTCATAGGAGCAAGATTGATGTAAAACAGCCTAATTCTACTGTTGACCACAAACAGAATGAGTTTGTTTTAATCAGGTGATCACATTCTTGATCTTGAAAACCACTAATAACCTGAACCATCACTAAAAATCATTACCATTAGTTCTTCACACAAAGATCAGTTAACAAGTTGTACATTCTTACCCTACACAGTAAAAATCCTGAAGACAGCAGGTACGTGACCACTGTTTTCAACTGAGCCTTATGGAAAGGGCTCCAACATTTCATGTGTATACAAAGGCTCATCAGACCACTTGTTACGTTCAATCTAAGTTTCATATTCTTTGATTTTCTCAGGTCTTAAAACTCACTGTTCAGAATAGTATCGTTTCTTCAACGTACGGTACTTCTTCAACATGTAGAGTGCTTCTAGTTCTTTAATGATATACTGACCTCTAGCTAACAACACCTCCAGCTGAGCTGGTTCAGTCACTTCCTTATTCTTCATAAATGCTGCCTTTAGACGAGCACGAAAGTAGTCATATCCTTTAGGGTAGTCACGACCCAAATACAACAACTACAAAATGTTAAGTTCAACACTCCATTGAAATATTTATGCAGAAAATAAATAATTTACTTCACTTGTTTCAAATGAAAGTATCTATATTAATTTATCATTTAGTAAACACAAATCAAATATCCTTCTTATTCATTGTTTACAACATTTCAAAGATCAAGTTAGCACAAGTCTAATAGAATATTTATATAACATACTAAAATATTTACACCTATAACAAATATTTTGAAACAAAATAAATTTCAGCCATTAAGAGATACATCAAAAATCATTTAGTAGAGAATGACTTTAGACACAAGAACAATCAATTGGTAACAGTTCTAAAAATGTGAAAAATTGAACCTAGTTATAAATAACATGGTTCTTATAGTGACAGATGAGGTAATTCGAACAAACATAGAATATTTAAATCATTCAGTTTAGAGAAACCAGGTTCAAATAATTCAAAATAATCTAAAGAAAATTAGGATTTCCTTGGCAGTGAAATAGGTAACTTTTATAAACTCAAGACAATTGCCTATATTCTGGTTAAATAAAACATAAGAACAATCAATTGGTAACAGTTCTAAAAATGTGAAAAATTGAACCTAGTTATAAATAACATGGTTCTTATAGTGACAGATGAGGTAATTCTAACAAATTGACTTCAAACTGCATACATGTACACTAGCAGCTGTCAAAAGTTTAAATAAAAGTTTTCATATTTCAATTCTAATTTTACAGTCACACATTTACTTCATTATAATATGTTTAATTTAAAGTTATTTTTTTTACAAAAGATTTGATTATATATATATATATATTTCAGTAGTTGATTTTAAAGTTATTTAAGTAAACTACCTTCATGTCATTTTCTCATCTGCATGCCAAATTTCTTGTATATATTCAATTGTTCTTAAAGCTTTTATTTTAACCTGAATTTCTGTACTAAGGTCCTACTCTTCCATATAGGTCAAATTTCTGCTCACTATAAAAAACCAGGAAAACTTACATTTTTGTAAAGCTGTATCACACGACTTCGGTATGAGCCCATAATGACTGTTTCCTCCAAGTATCTTACTGCAACAGTGAAAGTCTTCTATCCATATCTGTAGTGGACATGGAGTATAAAAAAATTAAGTTTTTAATTTCACACTAAACTACTAGAATATATGCTGAACTCCAGGTTATTGGCTAAGTGGCTATTAGTCTTTGACAAAGAACAGAGTGGGAAACTATACACTTGTAAGTATATTTGTAAATGCAAGAAACAGCATTTTAAAATTATCATGCAAGGTTAAAATTTAAATATCCAGTGCACTAGAGCAATTTAACTTGGGACACACTCTTATTTTTATAAGCATGTATTTGATTGCATCTCACCACATTTCCACACACTCACTCATTCCACACTATTTTTTTCTCATATTAACTGTTGCTACTATATATTCATTTAGTATCTGTATGGTAGTCTTAACAGCTTCTTTATTTTTAAATACATATTTTGATATAGAACTTGTATGCTCTTACAGCTATAACTTCACACCCCTTATAAACTTTCTGCAACCCCACTAGGGGCATACTCCACAGTTTGCAAACTGTAACACTAGTGTGTTGTAAATACATTTAGTTCTTATTTTACGTTCTCTTCATACAACATTAGCATTTAATTATAAATAGATAAACTTTTATACATATTACAAACTGTGGTGTCTGTCCAAAAAGTATGCCTTGCAGATGGGCATCCTTCTATAATTTAACAACTACACATATATTAACTTTACATCTACATCAATATGAACAAGCAAATCACACTAACTTTTACTGATTATGTCACATTTAGAATAGTATATTTAGCCTTAAACAGGATATTGAACTGTTGGAAATACCTCAGAGAAGGACTATTAGACTTGGCATAGAAAGGTTAAGGCTTCCAAAGTTGTTTTCTCTTTTGAGAGAAGGGTTAGAGAGAATCTGATTCAGTGTTCAGGAACTGACAGTGTTAATGCTTTTTGTCTTCATATTTAATAGTGAAAATGATAAGACCAGGGGTCACAAATATAAATTCTAAATGGGTAAAGATCACCTTGACTTAGAGAGCTTTACTTTTCTAACAGGGTGGTTGTTTATCCTTCAGAACAGGTTTGTTTAGATGTGGTAAATAATTTAAGAAAGTTTAAGGGAGAAATTGATATATATATATATATATATATTTTAATAACAAGGGCTGATTAAGATTTTAGTATTTAATTTAATGGCTAGGATGGCCTATATGAACCAAAGGACCTCTTGTTATCCTTTAATGTTATGTTTAAACTGAAGTCTTTCTGTTAAAAACTCACATACTATTGCAACTGTTTCCATTCTCAGTGGTCGTTTATGTTTATAGGTTTACACTCAGTAAACATTTTCATAGCTGTCACTCTCTTGAGAATTAACTGAATTATTTTAGCAAATTATTAATATAAAACTTGTAATTAAGATAAAGCATTCACTTTTCTCTACTTAAAGATGTTAATTAATACATTAATTCTTGATCTATAGAAATATACAAGTTTTATAATTAAAGCAAAGAATCATTAAACTAAACAATTTGTTCAAAAATTCACCATCATTTCTTCTGATAAATGACAAGCATTAGAAAAATCTATTTTTATTATAATGTGAACTTACCTGACACATAAATACTACATTTGAAATTCTACATCAAAATCAGGAAGCCCATTAACAGTTGTCTCCAAACCAGCATGCATGATCCTTCACATCAAAATTCAAACTACTTACCACTTTTGTCAGAATTATGAATTTGCTTATACAGTTCAAGTGCAAAGAAAATGGTCATGTTTAACTACCAGACCATGCATTACCTTTATCGTTCTTAAGACTACAAAGAAGGATGTTTGGTAACCTGCCCATTATTTGTTGATTTCCACTGGCAATGTTTCCATTTCTTTTAAGAGGAAGCATCTGCCATCTTCTCAGACTGTGTGCATTATGTTGTGCTGGTGCAACTGGGCATACAACATATATATTTGAACAGAGCAGAATGCTCTTGTGACTGTGTAGAACTCCTATAATGGTAGAAGAGTTGATGGTGAATGACACAGTCAGTGTTTGCACAAGGTGGCAAAACACATTGCACCAGCCCTGCCTTTACGTGCATGAGAAGACAAGAATATCGAAGCAACTGGAAAATCTGGACACCCATATTTAGACAACAGAAGACATATTTCATCCCAAGAAGGTCTCAATAAATGCACAAAATACATTCTCAACAAATGTTGCTGAAATTGTTTGGATAGTTTTTGCACTTCTAGACTTTACATGAACTGGAAGCAGCCAGCATTTCAAATGATTTTCAAAACAAATATTTTTTTTGTTGCACAGAATGGAGTTTAAGAGATTTTAAACAGTAATTTTACTGAATCTGATTATATCTCTACAGAGCAAGGCAAAGTGACCAACTGAATGAGAAAGACAGAAGCATCTGACTGTCTCTTGTGCTCAGTTGAAGGTCTGATCTTGTTTAATGTTTCAACAAACTAAGCACATGACCATATTGAGACTCCTGGGTGGAGCAGATGAACGCGAAAATGGTGCAATTTGCTACAAATACTTTGAGAGCAAACAACGTACATGGATGATATATTTGGAACTTTAAACCAACATAATACAGTCAGTCTTTGAAGTCATCAAAAATGTACACCTTACACCCATTATACCACCAAATTAACATAACTTCATGTCATACAGTACTGATTGTGTGGTATTTCACAGTGCTGATGAAATGTTGTGATATTACAATTACTCAAAATCTATAGGAGGTGAACAAATTTTGACTACATTGTTGAAATCAACACCATCAAAATAACTGGAATCACTTGAGTTTTCTTCAGTATCAAATTTATTGCTGTCTAGCATTAACACAGAGATGTTAAAGATGCAAGTAAATCTTACCTCTGTAAGATGTCCAACGTGTCATATAACTATTTTTATCGACTAAATATGTTAACAACTCCTCTATTGTGAAATTTGAATGTAAAACCATTTTAACTTTCAACAGCAGTAATGGGATTAAGTAACCTGTTTCAATTCCATGAAAGTTTTATGAAGTTTCACACATATACTAAATATCTTCCTATTGAATACACATAGATTATGATCTTAATGCTCAATACATGAAGATCTTAACGTTAAATACACGTAGATGAAGATCTTAACGTTTAATACACATAGATAAAGATCTTAACGTTTAATACACGTAGATGAAGATCTTAACGTTTAATACACGTAGATGAAGATCTTAAGATTTAATACACGTAGATGAAGATCTTAACATTTAATACAAGTAGATGAAGATCTTAACAAGATATCCGAGAAATAACAAGACATTTTGCTGGAAAGTAGGTGGTGAATAAACAGTAGTATAAATTCTGTGTTCTTACACAGAGCTTTGACAAAATGAAAGTTAACCAAAGTATTTTTAGTTTAGTTTGAGTTTCTCGCAAAGCTGCACGAGGACTGTCTGCACTAGCCATCCCTAATTTAGCAGTGTAAGACTAGAGGGAAGGCAGCTAGTCATCACCACCCACTGCCAACTACTGGGCTACTCTTTTACCAAGAAATAGTGGGACTGACCATCACATTATTAAGCCCTCATGGCTGAAAGGGCTAGCATGTCTGGTGTGATGGGGATTCAAATCCGCAACCCTCAGATTAAGAGTCGAATGCTTTAACCACCTGGCCAGCCTAGGCCTCCAAAGTATTTTATGAAAGCAAGAGGTTTGAAAGAGTACAAAGTAAAAATAAATCACATAATTACTCTAAATTTACAAATCTGTATCATTTACTATTAAACAAAGAGCTGTCATAAGGTCAGGTTGTGTAATACCTTGTCCTAGTTATTATAAGATAATAGTTTCATGTAGTGGTACATTTGTGAAAAGTGACTCAATATCACAAAGTTACATATTAATAATCACACTGTGATTCAAGCTGTCAACAAATTAAAGTATTTACTCTAAAAATACTTTCAAAATCTGAGTTAAAAATTTTACTGATGGCTCGATGTAAGTATTTATACTGGATAGAATGTGATATCCCCTCTATGTAATTTATAAAATTTACAAGATTCTGGAGTACAAACTTGTTGGTCTTTATACTCTTTCAACATGAGCTTGGTCCCAAGGATAGACCTTGTAACCATTTTGTGCTTGTTATACTTTTCACGCCATTACTTTTAAATTAATAAGCATATGTTCACAAAATCCGACAGATTATCAGTAAACTTTATAACGATTTTATATGCAAAATATCATTTTGTTTTATCAAGTCTTAAGGTTTGTTAAGCAACGTTCTTCTCATACTTTTTTTTATTTTTGCATGTCATCTATCCAACATGAAAAAATAATTTTTAATTTTAAGATTAAAAATACTTTTATGCATCAGAAAAATTTTAAATTTCACACGTGAATCCTGTATAATGTCCATAGTTTTATCAAATGTTTCTTAACAAAAACCTTTTATATTTTATGTTATTCTCACTAACAAATCTCTGTATTGGTTCAGTCAATTTGACCAATCTTGTAACCACCATTTAAAATAAAGAAACTAATATAAGTTATGCCTTTTTTGTTCTAGAATGACTACAGATTATAAAACAAAGACATAAATGTTTAGACTAAATAACTTTATACATACACACACACGTGTGTGTGTGTGTATATATATATATATATAATTCTTATTATATTAACCTTTCAGATGTGACTGGCTAGCAATACAGAAGTTACAATGACGCATTCATGTTACCACACCCAATAATATTAAACTGGCCTTTAGTTTTTACAAACTGACCTATCTATGCTGCATTTTAGTGGACTAGTATTTGGTAAAATAGTCATATTTCAATTATTATAAATGTTATATGTATATATATTATTACTATTTACAAACAAGTTCTTAAACTTTTTTTTTTAAACACAGAACAGTAAATAAAGAAGTAAACAAACATCTCTCCAAGTTACAACCTTTTTACTCAGTTGCTGCTTGTATCAGCTTTCTAAGTCTTAAGAAATTATGCTTGTGAAGGATGTGAAACAAAATAATTTGTTTTATGTGATAACCTAATAATTAATAACCTAACATCAAACTGCAATGACCCCTAAAATCTTATATCCATCACAGCCAATTTCAAACTGTCAACCTAAAGATGACCTAAGGTCAAAACATTGTTCTGTACTTTACTTTGATTAAATTTTTAATACCCACACCAACCACTTTTAGAATACATTTTTACATCAAGTTGGTTTCTCATCATCATGAATTTGACTTTTTTTATTTTTAAGATCCTGAGCATGGATCCATAGTTTGATCAATTCATTTCAAGAAACAAAATATGCTATCATGAAGATGTAATATGATATCTTACTGAATTTAGTGCACCAAATATTAAGATTTGTCAAATATTTTCCCATGTAATTTCTATACTGTTGTTTATTTTTTTAGTCTCCCTACAGCACCATTGGAACCTTAAGACTAAGGCATCTAGTTTATAAATTTATAAGAAGTAAATACAAACAGATGTTTGTTCTGTACTTTACTTTGATTAAATTTTTAATACCCACACCAACCACTTTTAGAATACATTTTTACATCAAGTTGGTTTCTCATCATCATGAATTTGACTTTTTTATTTTAAGATCCTGAGCATGGATCCATAGTTTGATCAATTCATTTCAAGAAACAAAATATGCTATCATGAAGATGTAATATGATATCTTACTGAATTTAGTGCACCAAATATTAAGATTTGTCAAATATTTTCCCATGTAATTTCTATACTGTTGTTTATTTTTTAGTCTCCCTACAGCACCATTGGAACCTTAAGACTAAGGCATCTAGTTTATAAATTTATAAGAAGTAAATACAAACAGATGTCAATTATTATATTTATTTTACAATTCATATATCTCTATACTACTCATAAAAAAGTAACTTCATAAATGACATTATTTTTCTACTTTTGGAAGAGTTTGGTATCTTTCGGCCCTTGCTGAAGAGCATGCATCCAAAGATTTTGCACAATTTAAAACAAAAACATTAATTAAGTTTTGTAAAATATTTCTTCAATAACTATTTAGAATACTGATTAAACCATCACTTTTGAGAGACCTTAAAATGCTAATAAAATACCAGAATTTTCCAATTACCATTTGTATGTATATCTGTATCATGGATGGGGGAACTTAATAAGTGGTACACTGTGTGACCCAGCAAGAGAACATTAACAATGCCACACTCACTGAAGTTTTGTTATACTGGAGCAACTACAAATAACTGAATTGGTTTTGAAAATAAAAAACAATTTTCAATATAATAAAAACTGTCAAACTGTTGTTTCAACATAAAGCAATTGAAAGCAACAGTGAAATACAGGATGGCCCGTAAGTCCCTACCCATCCATATATCTTAAGTATCCAGTGTATCTGTGTGCTGTCCCTCATTCTCACTGCATAATATTATGTGATGCCATGTTCTGTGAGACATTTTCCTCAACATAGCAGAGGTTATTGTTTCAAATGCCACGATAACAGTTGCCTTCAACTCATCATTAGTATTATTGAATATAACACAATAACACATGGATGGGTAGGGACTTACGGACCACCCTGTACAGGAGTGGGCACTTTTCTATCACACAGGAGAAGACAGTTTCATACTCTTCTGCATTCTAAAATAGCACAGGCAAGGTTTAATATTAAAATATAAGACACTAATAAAAGTAGGAATGACAATTACAAACTGAACAATTTTAAGATATTTCAAAGAGGGTGTTTTTTATGGAGAATGGATTAAAACCAAAGCAGAATGCTACTAGTTTGAATACAACACTTATTATAACATAATGTGAAACTTAAAGACAATAAGGAACACATCGATCCATCTAGGCCAACTATTTTACTAGTCACAATGCTTCCACCTAATCTTGCACATTTCCATGATGCTGGTATTTGTTGCATGCAAATGAGCAAGTGACAATCCTCCATCAATAAAAGTACAAAACTGTCTCCTAGTACAGTTAGCTCCCTCTATACTGATCATTCACTCATCATTTTGAGGTTAGACAAGAAAGTAAAATGCACATGAAGAATGGAATGTGTGAACAGAAGTGCATATCTATCAAAACTACACTTTCGGTGTTGGAATTTATTAACTTCTGATTTAATACATAATCTCTGGACATATCTTTATAGAATCCCACATAAAATGGTGGAAAGACCAGTATGAAAATTTGCCTAGATGAGCCCCCTTCAAGAAGCACCTGAAGATGACACCCAAGGAGTATAACACCCTCTACCTTGAAACAATACAAAGCATACTTGTAGAGGTCAGCACCTTATCTGTATCAGGTTATACTCACCCCCTGGAAAGGAAGGAAAGTATCATGAGAATATGTAAAAGATACAAGTACAGTCAAAAACTTGTACCAGGCTATGTAATGTGGCTAGGACACATCAGACCATACCTAGTGGGTCAATGAAAGTCCAAAACCAGATAGAGCCAGGAATTTGGTTTGCAGAAGGAAGAAGGTCCTTACCATTTTCATCTGTAGCTCAGTAAGGCAAAATAAAAAAAGTGACATCTGCCCTGCAACTGACTCATTATTTCTGTTGGCATTTACTATACCATTCCAACATAAGACCATCTGAAAACTCCTCAGAAAATGGACAGCAGATAGATAACATAAAAGAGAGAGGAGGACAAGACAAAAGTGAGAAAAATGTTAACAGAGGACAACACATGAGAACCTCAAGCCTCAAGAAAAGGTTATATAATTTAAATTCCAAAAAAAAAAAAAAAAAGAGCTTCAGCTCATGTAAACCAAAGCATAAATACAACCTGTTGAGGACAATGAGGCATAGCAACACCAGAGTAAGATTGGGATAAAATTTTCAGCATGAACTTAGATATCAGGGGAAGGAGGGAAAAAACAACATTCTGAAAATGGAAGATAAAGAATAATACAAAATAGGAAAGAGTGATAAAATATAGCACACCTGAGGAGAAAAGTGGCAAAAACTGTACACAAGTTGGAAATTATTTCATCCGATTATTAAAGGGGAGAGTTGAAAGAATCAAATGACACATGACATGAAGCATCTAATGTTATTTAAATGCCCTATCTTGGCATTAATATGCTAGTCCTGCTTTAAATCATTGTTCATCTCTATTCATTTAACAAAAAGAAAACAACATGCTTTAATATTAAGTAATTCAATCATACTGTTGGAATATATTGTGGCATTATATTTGAATTGTTTAGTAAAAATTTAGTAGTATTACATGTAACAAAAATGAACTACAATTTCTTTTTAGGTATACTGTGCTACTATATTTTGAATAACAACAAACAAAAATGTTTTTGGCACAGTGAAAGATAATTTTTTACTAGATATTTCAATTGACTAGTTTTGGTAATCGCTAGTCTCAACAATGGTAACTGTGATACTGAAACCAGACAGGTGAAATATCTTATAAAGATTTTACGTTTCATTGAGCCAAAAATGTTACTTTGTTTTTAACTTTTAAGATAACAATGTAGTACCTGCTACAAGCCAATTTCACTTGAACACAAAGTCATAAAACCAAATTCATAAACAAACTTCAAGTGACACTACTGTATACCTAATAAATTACTGTAGTATCATAGCATAGATTATCCATCCATTTGGTCAAGAAAGTAAATTTTCAAAATGTTATTTCATAGTTCTACAAATAAAACACGGGTGTTCATGGGAGTTTTCTACGTTCGTTTTCCATATTTAAGAAAAAAAAACAAATATTAAGAAGCCTATTTTTACGATTCTCTTACAGGAATAACACTGGCATTTTCAAATAGCAAGCTGAATTATTCTTTTCACAAAATCAGATTACAGTTGCATGCTGATTGGCCAGTTGACCTAACAAACTTCTAATCACTATTTTCTTATTTCAGGAAGTTGACAGTTTATTGACACACTTGAGATTAGGAAAGCAGGTTTTTCAAAGACATAATACAGATTTCACAGAGATCCGACATAAGGATTACAACAATTTCACATAGTATTTGCACGGGTTATCAGACTGATATAACATTCAAACAGTATTTTCAGTGTCTCCATAACTTTAACTTCTGCACAAAAGCTTCTAAATGTCTTGTTTTGATTGCTGGAAAAAGGTTAGTGTATTTGCCTATTGTTTTACTATATGAAAAGTCCTAAATTCATTCACAATATTATAGTTAACTTTCTTCTTCATTTGTTTTAATTTCATTAATTTTCTTACATTTATCTTGAATAAACCTGCTATAAGTTGCTGAATAATTTAATGGAGAGTGAATTTCTGTATAATAAACAGTTTATTATTGTTTAAAAAAGTCCTAGTAGGAACTTGGTTTTCACTGAAGCTAAACCAAAGGTTATATTTGTTATTTTAAATGTTAACTACTTTACACTCTAGCCCAAGTTACAAGGAAGAATGAAAGAACTTCAACTGGCAGCTGTCTCTTAGTCTTCACTGCTTAAACTCAGTCCTACACACAAACACAAGATGAATTTTCCTTACTGTTAACTGTATAGTTGCTTGTATTTTAAACTGCAAGTGTGTCATCAAATAACGCTCAGCATATAAATCTTTGTTTTTCTCCATAACTTAAATGTTTGCATCTTGTTAGGAGATGTACACAAAACCCCAGATTCTATATCCTCCTTCATTAAAAGGCTTAACCTTTCTGGTTTGCTAGTCATCCATGAGATACATCACACTAATTGCAATTAACAGAAATTTCTTTTATTAATAACAAATGTTTTCTGATTATCTTACAAAATATAAAACATTTACCTGATAGTTTCACTTGATCATTCACACACACAATACTTCAGTGAAGTCTAAATCCTTAATTATTTACAGTTGTCATAATAATAATGTCTAGTCTAGGTGCTAACAAAATTACTAGATCCTTGGTGTCATTGCAAACGTTTTTGGTATTTACAACGATTTTTAGTCAAAGTGTTTGATCTTAATACCATGCACCCTTTAGCTAAACCTAAACTAAAACAATGAAAATATAGCTTACAACAATATGTTTCAATGATTATTTGGCTACTTAGCTTGGAATAACTGGTATATCTTTCATTCTTAAATATATTTTTCAAGTAAAAAACGTTTTGACAGGAATAATTTTGTTAACCACACACACAAACTTATTACTATTATCAAGTGGTTAATCATCTATAACATTAAAAACATTGAGTTGTAATACATCTACCAGTACACACACACACCTAACACAAATGTTTCGTTTGTTTTTCGGTTTTTAAAAACGTTGTTACCATTAGAAATTAATAATGTTTCATAGTGAGTTAAACATGATTAAAATACCTCACGAGTCAAAATTCTGACTATATATGCTACTTGTTGCAATAACAACAAAATATGTTTACATAATACTCCGTTACCTTGTCGCTCGTGCAACTTGACACGTTTATTACCACTACGCGTACGTGACACGAGGCGCACAACAAACTCTGCTCCACCTATTTATCAAGTTTTCACCGTTCTGTGTAAACAATGTCTGGAAAGTTGTTCTGCTGTGACGTTCTGGAATTTTTAATGTTGTTTATATCGCTGTACCCACCTATCTTATTGCATTTTAGGTTTAAATGCATTTCAAACGTTTACGCTATCTGTGTAACAGTCATTCTGTGCCTCTTTACACCTTGTTTTATTATAAATACGACTAAAATCATTGAGTCACATTATTACAATATCCAGGGCATTGCTAATTTTCCTCTTGTTGTCTTCTCGATGAAACATACACTTGATTGATGTACTAAAATTTCACACTAATAGAATATTAATAATGCAAAACATTCTAATATTCAGAATTTGGGTTACAAGCAATCATACATCATTACAGAATTATTAGTATACTGGCTGCAATTTTCTTTACCAGCACTGAAAGTGAAAATCATTGGTACGCAGCACAGTTAATTGAAAATTTACATTAATTGGTTGCATTAACTTTTATTATATAGTAATATTATGTTAATAGTAACCGTCACGATAAACACTAAATCAAGTTTTTCATTTTACTTATCAAATTATGTTTACTTTTTTGGGGAAAGGCTCGTTTAACAACAGTTATATATATATATCAAATATTATTTACACATTTAATACGTTACTGCACATAAACGAAATGCTATTATAAGTTAATATCACACAAACACATTATTTTACAAATTACATCACCGACTTTAAAAATATTTTACTACCTTTATGAGAAAAGTCATTGCAAATTTGCAGTTTAAATTCGTATTACGATTAAAATGAAATATATTATAATAAAGGAAAATAGATGAAAACGGACGCCAGCTGCTTTCCACATATCTGAAACTTGAAAATGTTTCAGTAAAGACTGAGATGAGTGTGTTCCATAAATCTTCCATCTTTGTTGATCTACAAACCCGTTTCAAGTTTCAGTATAATTCTGCTCTCTGTGTAACTCACAAAGTGTGTAAAACAGTTGGTGGCCTTTTCCATCTTTGAAAGTTAGTTCCTCATCAATACACTACCCAAATCATCAAGTAATAAAACCCTTACTTACATTACTTTGAAATGGAGACCTGTTATTAAATCGAAAATTCTTTTGTTTACAGTTTTAACCACACGAACTACACCCTATCTACAGAAACACGTTTACAACTGCGTACGTTTAGCTTGGTGGTCAAGTAATCGTTTAATCACGTGGTCTTCACATGCAAGTGATTTACTTGGCTTACAGTCAGTATTTCAGCGCCTGACAGAGGTAAAATTTTAAGTTTGGGTTAAGGCCTGAGAATGCAAACAGAGCGTCTCGAAAAGCGCCCTCTATATAAAAGGCTAAAATTGTGTATGCTTTTTACTGGTTTAGGACCCAGAAGTTAAACTGTTACATAAACGATAAAATAACATTCACTACAATGAAATTCATCTTTTGTGTGTGTGTGTTTTTCTGGAAATAGGTTCAAAAGTAGCAATTAAACGCTATCACGCCAAATAATAGTTTATTTAATATAATGTTCTATAATAGTGAAAGCTGATGTCTCAGTAAAAAAAAAAAAAAAGCGATATTTGTTATGTACTATTACACACTTATAAAGAGTAATACTATTTTAAAATAAACGGATTGAAATAGTTTACATAGCAAAAATTACAATAGTTACAAAACTTAATACCTCAAACTTAGCCAACCTTACCTTCAACTGGAAAATACATGACATCAGGTCTAAATTATTACAGGCTGTGAATAGGGTCACATTACAAATGTTAACTATTATTTTAACCTTGTCTCATTTTGGTATTACCTAATTCACAACATTATGGAGGCTGGCTGTAGCAAAAAAAGTCTTTTTGTGTGTGGAAGATGTTTTAAACACGTCAAACACAGTTAGTGCTCTTTCCTTATTTTTCGATGTATTTGGATGTGTTGTTTTTTAATAACAAAAGAGAAAGAATAGATGCGTGAAATGTTAGCGCGCAGACACGCGTTCAGAGAATGATGCTTAGAAAAACACAGCGTGTTTGTATTAACTGAAGAAAACATCCGAGCTAAAATTATCTACGGCAGCTACTTGGAACCCATTCTAAAATGTATGGACTTCTTTTCTTATATTCTGACAAATCGTGTTAAGTTTTCATTTTATGAACAGGACTGATTTAAAAGTTAAATATATTATCATGGTTCATAGCCTATACGATCACTGAAATCTATTCATTATTTAATTACTAGAAGAGTATTAAAATTATGATTTTTTAAAATGAAGTAGGGATTTTGAATGAAAAAATAAAGAAATTGTAACTAAAATCACTATAACAGATTTATGAATTTTAATTCTTACTTTGGCCCACTGTTAAACGTATAATTGTTTAGCACGTTGTTGTTTGTATTTTAAACTGCAGGAGTGTCATCAAACATTTCTTCAAGAATAAATCTGTCTCATTTCTTAATTTGTGACACAAATGTTGCATCTCATCAGGAAATATACATACAAGCCTAGGGTGTAAAAGCATGTTATTGTTTGCCATTTATATCATACCTACGTATGTGTGTGTGTGTGTATATGTTTGTGCATATTTTTATAGGAATATCAAAAACAAATATTCAGAAACTAGTCAAGTAAACAGGAGAAATTTAGTAGCGATAGTCCGAGTCGTCTAGGCGCTAGCCCTGCTGACATGATCGGGCAGGTAGGTGGTAGATGAAAAATTTGCTGTTTTAGAAATTTTTGAGTTATTATACTGGAAATGCTAGCGACCTTTTTTAGCATATTGTTAGTGTGTATGCGCATAATGTATGTAAATATATACAGGGTGGCCCTTAATCTTGCAGTGGTTTTCGTGGCAAACAAACGATTTGAGTTAAATCTTTTCAAATGCAGAGGATGATTATTAGTTGATACTGACTTCTGAGTGTTTGGTTTACTAAAGCTGCTCATGGCAGTTGGTTAATGTTTCACTTAGTAAGCTTAGTAAGAAATATGCAAGTGATGTCAACATTTGTTGTTGTTGGTTTTTGTTGTAAATGTAAATTATAAATTCTAAAACGTGAACATAGTGCGCGTAATTTAAATTATTTTTAATCTTATATATTATTTAGTGTCAGGTTATACTGTTTATTTTAAATTTATTTATTATGTTTTCCAACTATTTAATGAAAATCCCAATAGTTTTATCACTGCATACACTGTAGTAACAAATTTCAAATTCAACACAGTCTTTTTGAAAGTTATATTACAAAGTAAATTAATAATCAAATGAACAATATTCTCCATTATATATTAAAATAAAGATTTCACTTTTATGAAAACTACCACCTTGTGACCGATTTTTTAAAATACAATGAACATAAATATGTTTTGATCCGCATTTCATTCTTACTATAATATTCACTTTCGTCAAACTGTGTAACCATGACATTTCTTTTTGATATCATTTTGTACATTCTAAAATAACTTAAAACTGTTGTTAATTTTTTGGAGTTTGGTCCTCATAAAAAAATTAGTTTCAATAAGATATCAGCAACCTTGTAAAATGAAATTTAAATATTCAGCCTGACGTGAGTTCCTAAAATCTTTAGTTTTATAATTTTAAGACTTTGGGTTCTGTGTACTTTTGCTTGTTTGTTATGACATTGTAAAGTTATTACACTGTCAAGATAAACTTGCCAATAAAAACTTGACAATGAATGTTTAATGAAGTACACGAATTAGACTGAGAAATCTTCAAGATTGACCATATATATATATATATATATATATATATAAGCGTGAATGTGTCTGTCTTTTTCTATCTTTGTAGGTTTGTTACTTGAGCACTGCCACATCTTTTAAAGCTACAAACTCGAAGTACAGGTACAGTTTTGTGTGGTAAGTGACATGGGCTATGTGGCCGCGCCCTCAGAGGCTGTAAATTATGACCAAAGAGGTTAATATAGTAATTTATAGCAAGCACGACAATTAATTGATTTGAAATTGAAATTAGTGATTTTTTTTGTAATGTACAATAAAGAGGGCTATTATTTATATTTATTCTCTGTGATAGAACTTCTCCTAATCATTTATCCATGATCAGTTATGTGTTAAAATTATTTTAAAACTTCGTGGAGGCTTCATTTTGCTTCTCTGTGCTCTACCCCTTCTTCCCCCCCCCCCTAATTTTCGTACATATATGTGCCTACTCACTAACTGCCTTTACCTGGAAAAGGTTGATGGTATCTCTCGAACATGTGCGCACATTCCCTCAACTCCTCATCTTTCATTTTGCTTATGTGTACTCGCAAGAATCAGCTACAAGATGACTATACAAAAACGTTTGATATCTGCAAATTTTAATTTAATCGAAACAATTCAGCTATTTTCATCCGAGAAAAGGTGAGTACTTTGCTAGTTACAACTCATGACCAAAACTCTGACAGTTTAATTTATTAACCAAAGTCACTAACTGCATGTTATGTAATTATATTTAAGCTTCTTTAGCCTCTGTTTGCCTGCATTTATTTTATCAACACTAATAATTTTATTGTCAAAAACCGTTGTACTGTTTTAAATTACTCTTTTATTATTTTAATATACATATTTGTCGCTAGATGAAACTAATCATGTGATTACGTACTCATCCATACATTACATATTTCATTTGGTTTGTTTCGAATTGTACACAAAGTATTACTTAAGCTAAGACAAAAAAGTTCAAAATGTACTTTTCCTAATTATCGTTATAAAATGTATCGATTTCGCGCAAAGCTACTCGAGGGCTATCAGCGTTGGCCACCCCTAATTTAACTGTGTAATCACCATTCACCACCAACTCTTGGGATACTCCTTTACTAACAAATAGTGCGATTGACCATCACGTTATAAAGCCCCTAGCATGATTGGTGGAATGATAATTCGAATTCGCGACCTACAAATTGCCACTAAAACGCCTCAAACACCTAGCTGTGACAGGCTGAGAGATTTCGTACAAAAGCAAAAAATGAGATTGAGCTAATTCTGCAAGTAACTTTATAAGAAAATTAGACATACGTGAAAATATTGTTCGTGAAGTGAGGCTTACAAGTTAACATAGCTTGTGCTGTAGAAAAGTTTTGAAGACACGTGTTAATTTGTTATCGTGATATGAATTGGAATTGGCATTGGTTTTATCACAAAATATAAATTACCCGCATAAGGATAGGACACGTCACAAAAGTAACTTATTTAGGTTCTGTAGCACTGAGTTTACTTTAACAGTTTTATAAGTACATTGTCAGAAAAAAAATATTATACTTTCTTTAACCTCATTTCGACAATGTTGATCTTATGGTATATATCACATTTATATCTAATTGTAATATTTATTGAGGATTTTCTTTTTTATATTTGCGAGTTTTAGTCCAGATTCACCTTTTGAAAAGTGTAATGACCTAAACAAGTCGTGTTATAAGCAAGTAGACATTTGTTTTTTGGGTCCGGCATGGCCAGGTGGGTTAAGGCGTCCGACTAGTAATCTGAGGGCCGCGGGTTCGAATCTCGGTCGCACCAAACATGCTCTCCCTCCCAGCCGTGGGGGCGTTATAATGTGACAGTCAATCCCACTATTCGTTGGTAAAAGAGTAGCCTAAGAGTCGGCGGTGGGTGATGATGATTAGCTGCTTTCCCTCTAGTCTTACACTGCTAAATTAGGAACGGCTAACACAGATAGCCCTCGAGTGAGAAATTCAAAAAGCAAACAAACATCTGTTTTGAGTAATTAAAGCTTGCTAAATTTAAAATGGTAAACTGTCTTCTAAATTTTAACATGCCTTGTTAACCCTTGAACCGCTACATCAAAAGTGAGATATTCCAAACTTGACAGAGTTTGGTTCCTTATTACTTTATTTTCATTATTTTACGAAATTGCAAAATGTGAAAACAATTTTGTCCTAAACTTCAATATATATATATGTATATATGAGTTGACTAATTAATCTTCTACACACACACTAAACTTCAATATATATATATGTATATATGAGTTGGCTAATTAATCTTCTACACACCAAAAGCCAAATTTACACGTTTTCATCCCAGGGAAAAAAAAAATACAAAAACTATATATCCAGAATATTGATTGAACGTTAACAGTTATTATACAGGGTGGCCCGTAACTCCTTACCCATCCAACATCTTATGTATCCAGTGTACCTGTGTGCTATCCCTTATTCTCGCTGCATAATATTATGCGACGCCATGTTCTGTGAGACATTTTCCTCAACATAGCAGAGGTTATTGTTCCAAATGCCGCGGTAACAGCTGCCTTCAACTCATCATTAGTATTATAACGTTGTTTAGATACAATATCCTTTATGTATCCCCAAAGAGAGTTATCACATGTTATCAAGTCCGGACTTCTTGCGAGCCATTTCATGGGTGCTGGTGATGTTACAGAACCACGACCAATCTATTTGTCTAGAAAAGTGTCATTAAGATAATCTCGTGCAGTGAGGGCATAATAAGCCAGAGCTCCATCTTGTTGAAACCAAACCTCCTCTCTGATTCCAAGTTCATCGAGTTTCGGTATAAAGCATTGTTGTAACATGTTTAGATATGAGGTATGGTTTACTGGCCCGTCAAAAAGTATGGTCCAATAACATGACGCGCATTAAGTGCTGCCCACATCATGACATGCGGAATGTTGTATTCAATTTCTTCATAATAATGAGGGTTCTTCTTTGCCCAGAAGTAAACATTTCGTGCTCGACTCGAACGGTAAATTGCGCACTCGTCCGTAAACATCACCTTTTCTCAAGAAGGGATCGTATTAAAGATTCGCAGTAACTCATCACACGCCAGTTTCCTACTTTCTCTATCAGCATCATTTAGTTAATTCAGAAAACTCACATGGTGAGTTGCCATGCTTTAACTTCCATCTCCTTTTACATGAAGGTCTGCATGGGACACCAAGTTCAGCTGATCTTTTCCTTGTCAACTATAATGGTGAGTTAATTACAGACTCTTCCACACCAGCACATGACTCTCTACGTTTAACTGGTCTTCCTGAACGAGGTGCATCCTTAATGTTGCCAGTTTGAAACAATTTGCTCTCCCAATTTGACACCGTTTTTTGTGTTGGTGAATACTTATTGAATCTATCTCTAAATTTGCCAGTTGGTGTATCCAGGGTGTCACCAGTATTCTTGTGCTCATGTACCCACGTACTTGTCACAATACGCTCTTCAAGTGTAAATGGGCTTACATCGGCCATATTTCTCTGAAAAAAAAGAAACAAATTTATAATACATGCGTAATTGAATATAACATAATAACATATGGATGGGTAGGGACTTACGGGCCACCCTGTATAAGGAAACATTTACTGCACGGATATTAAGTAAACTAATTATACTAATTTAATTTTTATAAGGGGTTATTAGTTACTGATGTATATTTTATACAATATCTCTTTTTCAGATTAACGATTACAGGCCAGTTGCATGAGCATAATATTAAATTGTGTTCAGACGTAATAATTCAGTTTCAGGATGAATTAAGACGTTTGGTGTTATCTTCTAACTAATACTTCTAAGTTAGCAAGTGTAAGTGCAGATAAGAATTGTATTATACATTGTATGCACAGTGTAAGTGTAAGTGCAGATAAGAATTGTATTATACATTGTATGCACAGTTTTCAGTAAAGACTAGAGCATTGTTTCATGATGAATGTACTCATATGGTGGATCAGTGAGAATATTCAAAGTCGCAACAAAATTTAAAAAATATATATACATTTATATTGTATATTTGTAAATGAAACACGTGACCTCGGACAAAAATCATACACGCTTGTTCAAAGTAGCTTCTTCTGACTAAGAAAGGAGTGGAACATAAAAAAAGAGAACTGTATGCACATCCACAAAAATACAAACCTATAACATTTCCATCATTATGTTGAGTGAGTATAGAAACAAGGCAGTAATAAAAACAAAGAAATGTAGAAATATTTTCCAGAGCCTAACAAATTTTTATGAAACTCGCACAATAGTGGATTAGAATGAAGTTCCGAGGCATAAACAGATGCTTATGCTTATATCTTTATCATTAATCAATGCAAGTCATCATTCTAGGAATGAATAAATTGTGGTTAACTTCCTAACAGAAAATGTCAGTTCCCAGCTAACTAGGCCTAAATGTTTGATTATAAATGGCCAATCAGTCATCATCGTTGTTAACAAGCTGAAAGACGTTACAACTTTTTGCAACTTGGCAAAAACATTCACCAACACTGTTTTTGATATGAGTATGAATTTCGAAAGGATTGAAGTTGTAGTTGACAGATGTTATGAACATTTAATAAAAGATGGAGCAAAGCGAAATTGAAACGAAGGTTATCAGTCTGTTCGAGTAATTTTTAAAAATAAGTCTGTACATCTGCTAAGTAGCTGGGCCTTTATTGCTTCTCTAGAGGAGAATGGTATCCAATAATTTATCTGAAGTTCTTGTAAATAAAACTCCAAAGAATAAAAGTGGCTAATTTAAGTACCTGCAAAAATCCAACAACTTTTCATGTTCAAATGAGTGTCTGGATAAATGACCTTACAGTCTACTCATGATACTCAGTTAACATTACATTACATTCACATTCATGCAAATGCAGAATAAAGTGTTGTGTTTTCATATTTTGATTGCCATTTCAAGAACTTGCCACACAAAAAACATTGGATCAAACAAGGTACCTGGTTAAAGAAACCTAAGTTCTTGATGAGAAACCCATTTGAAATAAAAATGTATCTCAGAACGGCTGGTATGGGTATTAACACTTTTATTGATAAGCAGGGAACAACGTTTAGACCTTTCTAGGCCATATTCAGGTTAACACAGATTGGAACACTTAATTAGTGTCTCCTTACGTATCATTTCTTCAAACCACAGTTTAAAAACAGATAGGAATGTTTTTTAGCCCACAACAAATTTAATTAGTGAATCCGTACTGGTGATCTGGGTGATGAAACAATAAGGTTAGAAGTAAAATTTATCTGTTTATTGCAGAGTTTTCTAGAAATGGTCATTTATGAGAAGGCTGGAGTAATTTTGTCAAAAACAAGAATAAAAGTTACTAATAAATAACTTGTTAGCTTGCATACTAACAGTACTACTAAAAATAATGCTAACAAAGAAACAAACAGAAGAAGACAGCCTCAACAGTTTTCTAAACTACGTAATTTATAAAACCTACGTGATAAATTTACTAAACAAAATAATGTTTAAATTTCTATATATATTCGCAATGAAAGTATTTGAGCAATTCAAAAAGGAGAGAGAAAGAGAGAGAATTTGAGTATAATAATATAAATTAAAGTTTTGATTCAGCTTTATAATATGTTAAATATACACGACTGTTCATTTTAAATTTAATACAAGAGTAGTATTTAATTTATATTGTGCGAGCGTTAAAGTTATTTTTAAGCGATATTTATGGGCAAGTTCTAGGCCTCAGTCGGGCAATATAATCAATCAAATTAATGCAAATAAGTAAGTTAATTAAAGTATAACAACGTAAACAAGAGATATAGTAGAGTCAAATAGATCTAGAGACTGTTTTTATACGTTTAGCCATAAAAAAGTATATAGTGGCGAATTTAACTGTTATAATCGCAGATTGTATTGTAATAACTGAGTAGAGAAGAATAATTCATTTTGTCAATCGCATTCTAAAGTGACTTGAACATAAAACGTACTCGAGAATTATTTAAAGCTCTGAATACAACTGTGGTAACCCACAGGGTATCTTAAATGAATTTATCACTGATTATATTGTAATAACGAACGAGAGGGTAATAATTCTTTTTGTAAGATTGTGTTCTAAAGTAACTGAATTAGCCTGAGTGGACTTTAACTAAAAATATACAATTATTTAAAGCTGTGACAGTCAATAATGTAACGAATTTTTGTACATACGCTCAAGTATTTTATTAATATAATTTTAAAACAAGTGTATTGTGTGGTGTCCGTTTATTGTTGAAATTTATCGCTAAGTCGCAGACATCTGCTGTAAAGATTCGCGACCTCTATAAAAGCTTGATGTAATAAAAAACAAATGATTAAATAATATGCAAAAACTAATTCCATACTTTGACAGAAATATTTTGCAATCAACATATTACGTGTCAAGTCCATTCGTTCCTAATTATTGACAGTTATCATGATTAAAAACAGCACCTGAGGATAATCGTAGAATAAGTGTGTGTGTGTATGTATTTTTCTTATAGCAAAGCCACATCGCGGCTATTTGCTGAGTCCAATGAGAGTAATCGCACCTCTTATTTTAGCGTTGTGAATCAGTAAACTTACAGCTGTACCACCATGGGGACAGTAGAATAAATAACTACATAGTTATTAAATACAAAAAAAATAATTGAAAATTAGTGATAAAAAACAATAAAAATGAATAAAACCTGAGTACAACAACTTAACAAAATGATAGTGATGCAATACAATATATACCAGGAAAATATAAGAAATACTCGGTTTGTCAGAAATCATTGTGTTGGCTATTATTGACAAGAACAAATGAACCATAGCTTCTGTGATTAAGTTCCATCTAGGGAAAACTAAGCGATATTTCAGCAAAATCAGGAAGAATAATTCGTAGCTCTGTAAAACCTCCGGATCACTGCAAAAGACTTGGCAGAAGAAATGTCAGAATATGGTCTAGACATTCACGAGAGAACAATGTTATGATACCTTAAATGAACAAAATGACTGTCCATGGGCGAAAACTGATATTCAAAGCTTTGATAAAACAATGTACAAAAGAAAGCAATTAGAACTTCACATTGAATACACGAAGAAGTTTGATGCTTTCTTCAACCAAGTTTTATGATCAACGAATCAAAAATAGGCATCTCTTCCCCACAAAGAAACAGTGTGTTTGGAGGAAAATAGGATGAACATTTCAAGAAAAGTTCATCATGTAATGGTATGGGATTGTTTTTCTTACACAAGCATTGGTGACCAATGTATTGTTTGTTTTTGAATTTCGCGTAAAGCTACTCGAGGGCTATCTGTACTAGCCGTCCCTAATTTAGTAGTTTAAGACTAGAGGGAAGGCAACTAGTCACTGAATTCTGGAATATCAGAAGAATCTGTACTCATTGTGTTAGAAGACTTCATGGACTGAAGTTTGTATAATAACCTTAAGTATTCTGCAGTCTACAAAGGAATTTCTGAAAATAAAATTACAGCTATAGATCTGAATCCCAGACTCGTATTCCATCGAGATAATGTGGGTTAACTTGAAGGTTGCTGAATTAAAACGAAAACCAAAGTCAATTCCAGAATACAAAGCTGAGTCGTGGAAAGTGAGCAAAAATATCCCCGGAAAGTTGCCAGGAAGTAGTTTTAAAATAAATAAAAAAATAGATTACAAGCTGTAATGAAACCAAAGGCTGAGCGCAAGAAACACCAGGTCAATAGCGCCGTGATGTTTAACTCAAAGTATTACATTACTTTTTGCAATAATATAACTAAACAAACCTTTCTCTATGGTTTCTCTCTCTCTGCCGGTTCACATTTCCCTACTTATCGCATTACTAAGACTTGTTTCAGGGTTAACTACACTTTGCTTGGATGTGTGTTTGTTTGTGTTTTTCTTATAGCAAAGCCACATCGGGCTATCTGCTCAGCCCACCGAGGGGAATCGAACCCCTGATTTTAGCGTTGTAAATCCGGAGACATACCGCTGTACTAGCGGGGGGCCTTTGCTTGGAAACAAGCCACGTTTACAGTGAATAAGTTAATATTTATTATTTTTCCAAAATAACAAACATTTTTTTAAATTATTAATTTCACTTATTTTGCTTAGAGAAATTTATGTGAGAAATTTGCTATGGAAAGTTTAGCAAAACAGTGCTAACTATTCTGTCACTCATGGTTAAAATGATAATATTGTGACTTGTGAATATATCAGTTGTTGTTTTAGAATTTTAATATGCCATTACTTCAGCCATTGGGCTCGGCATGGCCAGGTGAGTTAAGGCGTTCGACTCGTAATCTGAGGGTCGCGGGTTCGAATCCCTGTCGCACCAAACATACTCGCCCTTTCAGCCGTGGGGGCGCTATAATGTGACGGTCAATCCCACTATTCGTTGGTAAAAGAGTAGCCCAAGAGTTAGCGATGGGTGGTGATGACTAGCTGCCTTCCCTCTAGTCTTACACTACTAAATTAGGGACGGCTAGCACAGATAGCCATCGAGTAGCTTTGTGCGAAATTCAAAAAACAAACAAACAAACTTCAGCCATTATCCAAATTGTTTGTTTATATTTGGGTAAATGTGAAAATAATAATTTCCAATTTCATAATTCACTTCGATAGTTTTTCGTTCTCTTTAAGTGTTATCAAAGTATAAGTTTTTTTCTTGAAGTAAAATTCATTGATACAAGAAGGTACACAATAAAAACTAGGGGCCATTAATGGCTTTATTTACGTTTAAATACAACGTGCGCAAATGAAAATCAAGAGTATATGAAACAGAGTGACGAATTACAAGGTTTAATTTATGGTAATTATTTATAAACACTTAGAATGGGATACCATATGACGTAATACAGCGTGGCTACAAAGTAAGTATGTATAGCAGTCAAGAAGCTGAAAATACAATTATAAACCGACATTAATCAGAAAATAAAAAGTTTATTCTTAACATATAAATGTGTCTTATAATTACAAAATAAACTATACTAGTATATTCATGTTTTAAATTTATTTTTAAACTACACTGTTCTCTCATTGATTATTATATTCTAGCCTAAATTATAAAATGTCACAGTTTCTGTTTAGATAAAATGCTTTTGGGTCGTACTGTTGCAAACACAATTTTTTTAGTTAGCTAGTGAGTTCATTTCGTAAGGACTGAGAGAATTCAACTAACATATATATATTATGTACCATGCTATAAATACGGTGCTCTATGTAACCAATGACATGCACCTATATATATCCAAACCACGAATACCTCCTATTTCGCTGTGTAAATTCAAACTCTGGCCTATCAAAAAAATTCTTGAATTATTGGACCGAAACCCATAGAAAGTAGTTAAAAACGTTTGTTAGTTTAACTTGTTAAACCACAGCAATCATGCTGCCTAAAACCTTCGTATATATAAGAAAGTTTAATGTACTTAGTCAAATAAAATAAATATAAAATATTGAACATAAACAAAAACAATAAAGAGATTGCATACCCTCGCCCCGCAGCAAAGTGTTGGCTCCTTGTAGGAAGTTATTATGCTTCTAAACCACAGCCTAAAAATGTTTATAACAGTTTATGTGAGAAACCAAGAAAGAGAGAAAATTAAATATGCTGTTCAAAGCAAAGATTCTGCAGACATTTACAGGTATGACACCACAGAACTTTCTTAACCTGGAGATATTTACAGGTATGACATCACACAACTTTCTTAACCTGCAGATATTTATGGGTATGACAACAGAGAACTTTCTTAACCTGCAGATATTTATAGGTATGACAACAGAGAACTTTCTTAACCTGCAGATATTTAAAGGTATGACACCACAGAACTTTCTTAACCTGCAGATATTTATAGGTATGACACCACAAAACTTTCTTAACCTGCAGATATTTACAGGTATGACATGACACAACTTTCTTAACCTGCAGATATTTATAGGTATGACATGACACAACTTTCTTAACCTGCAGATATTTATAGGTATGACATGACACAACTTTCTTAACCTGCAGATATTTACAGGTATGACATGACACAACTTTCTTAACCTGCAGATATTTATAGGTATGACATCACACAACTTTCTTAACCTGCAGATATTTATAGGTATGACAACAGAGAACTTTCTTAACCTGCAGATATTTATAGGTATGACACCACAGAACTTTCTTAACCTGATAAAATTAAGAAATTAATTATTATTAAATAATGTCTCAAGTAGTTTGATTTTGAAGTTCGCACAAAGCTGCAGGAGGTCTATCTGCACTAGCCGTTCCTAATTTAGAAGTGAAAGATTAGAGGGAAGGCAGCTGGTCATCACCTCCCATAGCTAAATTCTTGGACTACGCTTTTACTAACGAAAGTGAAATTGACCTTTGACTTATAATGCCACGACGGCTGAAAGAGCACACATATTTGATTAGACGGGGATTCGAACCCGCGACCCGCAAATTGTGAGTCGAGCGCTCTAATCATCTAGAGATGCTAGGCCTCATTAGCAGTGATATGGGTTAATAGCAGTGGCGGATTTAAGGCTGTGTGGGCCCATGAGCTAATCATTTTTGTGGGTCCTACATCCCATGTAAGTTTGCATAGTATAAAATTACCAATAGGCCTCCATTAAGACTATGGGCCCTTGGTCTGAGCCCCCTCTAGCCCCCACCTAAATACACTACTGGTTAATAGTTTAAATAATATTATTGTGTAATATCCAGGTATTATTATTATTATTATATAAATTATTATTTTCAATAATTCTGTAAGTTATTCTATTGTTTTATTCATTTATTTTATTTTTATAACTGCGCTCGAAATTCAGTCCTAATCCATCACATTTTACACAGTTATTGCCAAGAAACGATGAAAATGTCCTATATTTCTGTCATAAAAATGTTTCAAAGTGACCCAGAATCCGGACCTAATTTTGTGAGGATCGTTCTATGGCAACATTATATCTCCTGCACAAATTTTACGTAAATCGTTTTTTTTTTTTTTTTTGAGCCAGGAGTAGCACGGACATAGATACATATGGACCCAAACTGAATAGCTCCCTCTCCTCTGGGGACGAGGGTAAGTAGAGGGTTAGAATACGTGATCAAGTTTATAACATGCGCTTTCTTACGAACAGAACAACTAACACAAACAGTTCACTCGTGCACAATTCTTGCTAACATAACGGCTAGTATCATCTTTGGAACCTTGTCTTTCGCCAGTTTACTACAGATTGTAAAACATAAGTCATTTTGCATTAAAAGCAGTTTCTTACATCTATGCATACCATTAGAAAAGGGCCTCAAAGCTAACGTTACTTTTAAAAATTAGGATTTATTTATAGTTTTTTCATCATACTAAAAACAATCATTTTTCTTTGTCCTCAAGTTAAACTGGGATTTTGAAAGCCTTAAAAATACAGTATATTACGAAAGTCTTTTGATAAAAGTTGAGCTCAAACCCAAGGTTGCCAGAATGACGTTTGGTTTATCCAATATCTGATACTTCTGGCTCTCAGAAGTTATAAGAAATGAAAATTGTGTCTGATTTCCCTTCACCAGTCTCTATTTAACGCAGTATAGAGTAGCAAATTTTTAACATTCAAATATAAAGTCCGAGTTTCGTTCTAATTCCAACTAATGGTTTTAAAGGAAGTTCAGGCCGCTCAATTATTTGTTAAATATAATTAAAACACTTGTCTTAAAAATTAGTACTGTTATATAAGTAACGCACATGCACGTTGTAAAATGTATTTGTGAACTGGTAAAGCTGTTGCATGACAACAGTGGTCTTTGTGTTTTGATTAGAATATCACGAGGACTATCTGTGCTAGCCATCCCTAATTTAGCAGTAATAGGCCAGACTGCCGCTAGATGGACGGCAAATATTCAACACCATTCACCGCTGACTCTTTTACGAAAAACAGGTGGATTGACCGTAACGTTGTAACATCACCGAGGCTGATAGGACATATATTTGGTGTTGCGTATTATAATTTGTCTCGGACGAGTCTCCAATTTATTATTTTACGTACATAACGTATTGAGATTTCAAATAACCGTAAATTTGAATTTGAATTTAGCAGTTAATCAAATCGTAATATGTATCATCAGTCCGTTAAAAATGTCTGATAAAAATGGGCAAATGGTCACGCAACCCGTATAAATGGAGGTCTTGCAGGATGCCATACCTTACGTAGTATCATAAGCTTTCTCCAGGTAAATAAATATAGAAACAAGATGTTGCTTGAGAAAGACTTTCTTGGTTAATGTTTCAAGTTGAATCAGGTGGTCCACTGTGGAGGGCTGTCATCACAACCCACACTGGGTGGGCAAAAGGAGGTTGTTTGATTCAAGGAACCAAACAAGATGAGCATTAACCACCCTCTCTAAGATCTTACACAGACAGATCGTCAAAGCAATTGAATAGTAGTTTGAAGGAATCTTGGGAGCCTTCCCAGACTTAGGAAAATGAAGGACAATAACATGGCACCAAGTATAAGAAGAAACATTTTCCTTCCAGATCCGGTTGAAAACAACCACGAGAACAACAATATATGCCAACACCTTACAATTTAGATAGCCTACCTTAATGGTGACACATGGACGTGGCGATATAAAAGTCAAAATTAAGACACTGGTCGACATCATAATTCCATCTTTGCGAGTGGAGATATACCTCACTGCAAAAACTCCTTCAGTGGAGAAACCAACGACGATCTCTGATCCGGGGATGTTCTTCCAATTCCTCTCAATAATAATTCTTCGTGACGAATTCAAAGCAGCATAGAGAGTAATCTCAATGGGTATATCACCAATGGCCTTCAAATGCAGAAGGAGTTCATTTTGTTTCCACCAAGATGTCCCCAGAACGTATGACTGACTAGGAGAGCCAGAAAGCCTTTCTAATTCCTTCTGAATAAAAAAAGACATTTGCCCTGTTGATTTTCTAATAAAGAATGTAATATCAGAAAATGAGGAACAAGCGTTGAAAAAGTTTATAATTGCTATTCAGAATCTTCGAGACGTGGTCGTTTATTTATGGTGTGCTTTTATTACTTTTGAGTTGAGGATCCATAATAAAGATAGAATATTTTGGTGCCCACTGACCCCACCCACCATAGAGCCCGACGAAGGGACGCACAACAGTGCCAAACAACGACACTGCAGCAACACCAGGATTTCGTGAGCACTATTACAAAACACCAGCATCAGACACAATGTCCACAACACCCGTTGAGAATGTCCAACACTGGTAGTTGGTTGACCCTATCCAAAGTGGACTAGCTGATTAGCCCGTCTACAGAAATTCAAGGCCAAAGTGGTGTGTTAGGGTTGGACCCCTCAACCACCAGGATCCTCTCTCTCCCCTTTACAGGTTGCCATGCACGGCAAACACGTGGGGGATGTTTAGTTCCTAGAGTAAGTAAACTGAGAGTACAAAGTATTCTCTGGGAGGTCTTCCAACCATGTACAGGAATCCACACTCAGAGGAACTTAGCAGTGCAAGACTAGAGGGAAAGCAACTAGTCATCACCACCCACTGTCAACTCTTTTACCAACGAATAGTGGGATTGATTGTAGGTTTATAATGCACCTGCAACTGAAAGGGCGAGTATGTTTCGTGTGACGGGGATGTGAACTCACGATCCTGAGATTAAGAGTCAAGTGCCCTAACCACCTGCATAGGTTTTAAATTGTCAGACAGCATGGGGTTTGACAGTGACACTAGATTTGTGTGGTCACACGCTCACTGAATCACAGACTGTATCTTCCACTTAGTGCTTTGGACTTTTGTAGTCTAAAACGCTAAAAAGAAATTAAGGTGAAAGAGTCAAAGAACTTTTTTGTATAATGGATCCCAATGATATCTAAAACTTTTTCAATGCTCTCCCATTTAAAAATCGGCTGTAACACGTCAGATACATTACCTACATTTACAGTTACGACAGAAAGTGTTCGTACCCCTGCGTCGTGAGTAGTGTTTTTCCTTATAACTTAAAAATTATCACGATTAGGATAATGAACGTAAAGTATATTATAAATATTATACTAACATACATCTACATAATTTTTTATGTAAATTGAACAAAAAATAAACTATTTATAAACAAATAACCAAACATAGGAGGGGCAGAAAGTCTTCGTGCATCTACTTTAACGGTCTGTTGTGTAACCTTTCAAGTGAATTACTTGGCGCAATCTCTCCTCATAGCCCTCCATGATCGTTTGATAGTACTCGACTGGTATTTTCTTCCATCCTTTTTTACAGAAGGCCTCCAATTCTTGCAAGTTTTTCGGATGACGCTGATGAACCCTGGTCTCCAACTCATGCCAAACGTTTTCAATTGGGTTGAGATCGGGTGACTGCGATGGCCACTCCAGAACGTTTATATTGTTCTTCTGAAACCAGGATTGCACATATTTCGATGTGTGCTTAGGGTCAGTGTCGTGCTGGAAGATCTAACGACGCCCAAGCCGTAAGTTCCGAGCATCATTCTTGATATAAGAGCCTAATATATCAACGTACTCTTCTTTTTTCATAATTACGTTGACACGGTGAAGGCTGCCTTCACCAGAAGAGTTGAAAAAACCCCAGAGCATGATCGAGCCACCTCCTTGTTTAACTGTAGAGACGGTGTTCTTTGGAAGATTGCGTTTCCCCTTCTTACGGAAAATATTGCAAACATCATTGTGGCCGAAAAGCTCGATTTTAGTCTCGTCTGACCAAAGAATACTCTTCCAATAGGTAAAGGGTTTATCTACATGCTTTTTTGCATACCTCAGTCGTGCTTCTAAATGAACAGGCTTTAAATATGGAGTTCTACGAGGACGGTATCCTTTGAACCCAGAAGAGCGCAACATGTTCGTAACTGCAGAGGTGCTTACTTCGACCCCAGTTTCCCTTACCAGTTTCTCTATGTTAATACGTGTTTAACGAGGATTCCTACTAACTTCTCTGAGAACCTTCCTCTTGGTGGTCTCTGGAATTTTGGTGGGGCGTCCGAAACGAGGGAGGTTAGCAGTTAATCCTGTAAGCTTAAACTTGGCAATTATACTTTGAACAGTAGATTTTGGCACATTAAGTTGTGTAGCAATACCGAAAAGAGACACACGAGACTTGTATTTTACAATAATTCGGTTTTTTAAGTTACTGGACAGTTGTTTCCTGTTCGTCATGATGACCAAGCAGATAATGATGGAGACGGCGCTAAATTGCCGTTAGTACATTTTTTGCTGGCTAAATTCCAATAATTATGAACCCAGTGTGTAGTTATGGAATGGTATAATGTAGTTTATTCGCCAAACTAAACAAATTTTTTACGGGAATATCAGTTTTTTCACACGTTCTGAAATGTACGAACACTTTCTGCTCCTACTGTTTTTGGTTATTTGTTTATAAACAGTTTATTTGTCGTTTAATTTACATACAAATTATGTAGATGTGTGTTAGTATAATATTTATAATATACCAGTGGTGCACAAACGTTTTGAGTCAGGGGCCATAAACAGACTTCTCGTAACCGTTAGGGGCCACAAAAAGTGAAGTTTAAAATCGTCCCACAGTTGTTTCACACAAGATGGACATCACATTTAAGAACACATAAATAACGATTACATCAAAGAGTTTGCACATTATTCTAAGAAATGTTATGATACGTCAACTGTCACAAAGTCAGTGCGATGGATGATACTGCATGTCATCTACGAGCTTAGAAATGTCCGGCTTGATGTTTGACGTTGAAAGACGCAAGACTGTTTCCAGATGATCATCAGTAAGCTGATTCCGAGTGTTGTTTTTGTTCAATTTCATATGCGAGAAAGCCTGTGCACAGTAGTACGTGCTGCCAAACATGCTGGTGTGGACAAGTGTGTTCTCTTTCAGATTAGCAAATGTATCAGGCAACGTTTTGTAGAAGTCAAGCAAACTGTTTTCTCAGTAAATAGCACGCAGTTCATCAGATGCCTTGAGATTAGTAAGTTCGAGCTGATATTCTGCTGACAAGTTATCCACTGACACACTGAACGGGTCAGCAAAACGTTTCATCAACAATCTGCATTGGTTAAAGTCATGAGGCCGTGAGTTGAAGGATTGAATCAAGGTATCTAGCTTCCCAACATAAACTTGTGTGTCAATGTCCTGATTCTTCTCTAGCTGTGACTGGAAAGTGGGAAAGTGCACGAAGTTGCCTGATGCTGCTTGCTGCCGGAACAACTGCAACTTTGTCCTGAAATCACGTCTCAACGTGATTTGCAAGCTGATAGACAAGCTAATTTTTGCCTTGTAACTTCCAATTCAGATCACTGAAGTCTTGTGTCATGTCGACCAGAATGGTCAAATCAGCTTGCCATGCTGGATCAGTCATGGAAATCACTTCTGCACCTTTGTTCTTGCTTCTGAGAAATTCCATCACCTCATCAATCAACTCCCAGAATCTTCTGAGCATCTTCGCTCGACTCAGCCAGCGTGCTTCACAGTGATACACAAGGTCATCATAGTCTGAATCAATTTCTTCAAGAAGACTTAGAAACTGGCGGTGATTGAGCCCTCGTGATTTGATGAAATTAATGGTTTTCGTCACTAATGCCATCAGTGCCTGAAAACTAAGTTCTTTACTGCACCGGTTCTGTTGGTGAATAATACAGTGCAACTTCATCAACTGTGTGTTCTGCTTTAATCGACGCTTCATCAACATTGCTACCAGCCCGCTACTTTCACCGGTCATGGCTGGTGCTCCATCAGTTGTCACACTTACCAGTTTCGTGAAATCCAATGAAACACTACTACACAGTCGTACTGTTTTCTCGAATAGAGCAGACCCAGTTGTCTGACCCTTCATGGAACCCATGCCGATTAGTTCCTCTGTGATATCAAACGATGACGACACACCACGAACAAAAACTAGTAGCAGTGCTGTTGAACTGATGTCAGTCGACTCGTCTGCTGCAAAAGAGAAGTAGACAAAGTTGCCTGCTTTATTTGTAAGCTGCCTTGTCACATCTGCTGAGAGGTGTGAAATTCTTCGTTAAACTGTCATACGATTCAAAGCCACCACCTGTAGCTTGCGAACTGCTTCCGGGCACAACTTTTCCGATGTAGTAATCATACATTGCTTGACAAAATCACCATCAGTGAATGGTCGGCCAGATTTCGCTATCATCAACGAAATATCGTAACTGACTTCACATGTTGCACCTAAATCTGCTGACTGCTTTGAAAAAACGTTCTGCTGGTGATTCAGCGACCGCCACAGAGATTCAATTCGAGCTGTTCGTTCATCACCGACAACGTTGTGGAAATCTTTATGCTTCGATTCATAATGACGCTTTATATTGGATACCTTCGCCACTGCTACTGTCGAATGACACAGCAGACAAATCACGTTCTTCTGTTGTTAAACAAAACTGTATTGCGCAGTCCAATCATCATGAAACTGCCGGTTTGCTTCGTCAACTCTTCTTTTATGATTAGCTGCCATTTTTGTTACGAAATAATATCAAAAGAGGGCTCGTAAGTAAATCTCGAAGAACAATTGGAACGCGTGAGATTTTGTAATTACGGGAATATTAGGTCATTGCGCCAATGATTAAATGCCTGTGCGTTAACGAAATTTGATTACTAAATTTTCTTTATTGCTCGACACAAATATGGAACCATCCAGTATTTAATTTAATGCATATTTTTCTATAGCGCTTAATCTTTGCGCAGGCGCGAACTCTCTATGTTTGACTTTCCCGTTGCACCACTGTAATATACTATACATCGATTAGCCTAGTCGTGATACTTTTTAAGTTATGAGCAAAAAACTACTGGGGACGCAGGGGTACGGACACTTTCTGTCGTAACTGTACATTACATAGCAGAAGGTTCATGTCATATTCATGAGCAGGCTATTGTTCTGGACATGTGGTTCAAGGCTAATGTAATTCTAGAAATGTTGAAAGATCTGGTAAAACCTGTTGTACTTCACCTCTATGACACCCAATATCTTAAAATGTGGGTAGATGTAATATTTTGTACAAGAAATACTGATCCATAAAATATTATGAATACTGGGTACACTGTGAAAACCAGCATCTGAGAGATTCTGATGACGATGGAAACACCTTGTCTTTATTCAGAATGTAACTCGTTGCAGAAACAAATAGTTTCTTAAAAAAAGTGGTAACTCGCTGGTTTTATACAAAAGTCTCAAAAAGGAAGTGTTTACTATTATTTCTTGAAGCTGTAAAGCAGGCGGAGACAAACTACCAAAACTAAAAGATGTATTTAAAAGGTAAAGTCACCTGCATTCTGACAAAGTCCTAATTGAGGTAAACGTGGACCTTGTTTAACAGCCACATAGGAACTTATTTCACCCATACTGAACATAAAAAGCTATGTTTTTGAAGGAAAGATTCCACTTGACAAACGGTTCTGGTCAGGTGTTTAAAAACTAAAGACTATTTTGAGATTTCACAATATACATTTTTTCCTGTTTGGTTACTAGAAGATGCATATCTTTGGAAGTCATTTCCACCAAAATGAAGCATCAAAATCCCATAAGCCACTCAATGTGTGAAGCCATCGCAAAATTCACATCAATTTGAACTTCAGTAACAAGTGCTACTGGGACTTGATTGTAGCACCTTATATTTAAGATCTATTCTCATCGGTTATGTGAATTTGAAGATGCTTAATACGTTGAATATTTCTAGACTGATCGATCGCTTATTTCCACGTACAAAGAAGTGCTTAACTTCCATTAATTATAATAACTAGTACGATAAAAACGGTAGTCGAGTTTCTCATGGTAAATGCAACTTATCTACGCCTGTCTTTGATACACTGCAATTTAGACTTTTTTACAAAGTGTTTTACTGATTATGGCTTTTTATTAGAGCAACTACCGGTAACTCTGAGCTCAATTGATTGAGTTATGGGCTAAATTAAAACGTACAATTGCCTACCAGTTAAGTACGTAGCTTATTTTTGAGATAACATGATTAAGTTTTGGCCTCCATTTACTGATACGAAAGTTCTTTTATCGCGCATACGGATGAGCTAACAGGTAAATACAGGGAAAACACTTCCCCATTACCACTACCCGATTATCTCTTCAAATCTGCATCTGATCACTGGAACAGAACAAAGATGCACATACAAAATTGCTTTTGTGAGAAAAACTCGTACAAATGTTTTTCATTTCTTAGAGAATAAAATCAAACATTCACATATTCTACTGAAGTAAAATTGCTGGTACATAACTAAAATATTAAATAATAAAACAACCTTACGTTACTTAATTAGAAACATCAGTTACGATTGAACTTAGTGTATTGATATAACAAACCATGTAAATGAGAAGTTTGTTTAAATAAAATTCTCTGGTTTGATTAATTACTTGTTGTTAGTTAAGAACAAATTTGGACAATGGACTGTGCTCTTACTCTCAACAAATATCAAACCTCGACTTTTTGTGATAATGACTCAGACTTTTGCTGAACCACTGATGTGGGACAGCATCTTTGGTAGTTGTCAGCTGTGTGTGTTTTTCTTTTAGCAAAGCTACATCAAGCTATTTGCTGAGCCCACGGAGGGGAATCGACCACTCCCCAATTTTAGCTTTGTAAATCAGTAGACTTATCGCTGAACTAGTGGGGGCGTTGTCAGCTGACAGCGTTATTTCAAATACTGGTTAAATAAATCTTTCGGATAGTCGTTACAAGATATTTAGTAAAATTGGTTAAACCGTGGAAGGCCCGGAATGATCAGGTGGGTTAAGGCATTCGACTCGTAATCTGAGGGTCGCGGTTTCGAATCCCAGTCGCACCAAACATGCTCGCCTTTTCAGCCGTGTGGGTGTTATAATGTGACGGTCAATCTCACTATTCGTTTGTAAAAGAGTAGCTCAAGAGTTGACGGCGGGTGGTGATGACAAGCTGCCTTCCCTCTAGTGTTACACTGCTAAATTAGGGATGGCTAGCACAGATAGCCCTCGAGTAGCTTTATGCGAAATTCGAAAACAAACAAAACTTAATCACAGTTTTAAAACATATTCCTGTCAGAGCTTAAAATAAGCAAGATTAATACACTGCTGGCCAAAATCTTAAAGGCAATGAACATAAAGAAAAATATGCAATTTGCGTTGTTAGACTCAACCACTTATTTGAGTAGAGCTTCGAAAGATGAAAATAAGAAAAAGGGAAAATAATAATAAAAAACTTGTTTAGCATTTAATAGGGAAAGTGTGAACACTATGAAATTAGCCTAAAGACTAGCTGGTCAAAAGTTTAAGACCACACTGAAATGAAGCATTAATCGGTAAACACGTAGCGAAATTTAGTCATTTGTGTTCAAGCATTAGCGTTGTCAAAGTCTCCCACTGACATCTCCTGTGTTAGATTGGGTAAAAACATAGCAAAGGCTAAAAAGTTAACAGAGTTTGAACGTGGCAGAATTGTCAAGCTTCAAAAGTAAGGTCTCTCTCAACGTGCCCTCGCTGGTGAGATTAGGCGTAGTAAAACTGCTGTTGCAAATTTTTTAAAAGACCCTGAGGGATATGGAACGAGAATTTTAAGTGGTCGTTCCAAGAATATTTCGTCGGCGTTTAGCAGGAGGATTCGACGGGTTGTTTGGCAAGACACCAGCCGATCGTCGAACCAGATTAAGGCACTTACGGACGCAGAATGCTGCTCAATAACAATAAGACGGCATCTACGAGAGGAAGACTTTAAAAACCATAAACGTCTTCAAAGGTCACACCACGAAATAATTCGGTTAAACTTTGCTGAGAAGCACCAAACTTGGGACGTAGAAAAGTGGAAAAAAGTTTTGTTCTCTGGTGAGAAAAAAATGTAACCTGAATGGTCTCGATGGTTTCCAACGTTACTGGTACGATAAGGATATCCCACCGGAGACATTTTCTACACGACACAGTGGAGGAGGTTCCATCATGATCTGAGGCACTTTATTCTTCCATGGAACAATGGAGCTTCAGGTTATACAGGGGCATCAAACAGCAGCTGGCTACATTGGCATGTTGATGAGAACATCTTTATTGACTGTAGGCCCTCGCTTGTGTAAAAATGACTGGATCTTTCAGCAGAACAACGCTACAATCCACAATGCCTGCAGGACAAAGGACCTTTTCATGGTGAATAACGAATTGTTTTGGACCATCCAGTGTATTCGCCTGAACTGAATCCCATTGAAAATGTTTGGGGTGGATGGCAAGGGAAGTCAATAGAAATGGACGTCAATTCCAAACAGTGCATGATCTTCGTGAAGCCATCTTTACCACTTGGAATAACATTCCAGCCAGCCTTCTGCAAACTCTTATATATACCATGCCAAAGTGAATGTTTGAAATTATTCGCAATGACGGCCATGCAAATCACTACTGAGACCTCTTGTTGGGCATTTCCTACCCTGTTTAGGACTTTTTTTTTGGTATGGTCTTAAACTTTTGACCAACTAGTATTTAGGCTAATTTCAGTGTTCACATTTTCTCTATTAACGCTAAAAAGTTTTTTATTTTTATCTTCCCTTTTCTTATTTTCTTCTTATTTTCATCTTTCGAATCTCCACTCAAATAAGTGGTTGGATCTAACAACGCAAAATGCATATTTTTTCTTTATATTCATTGGCCTTAAGCTTTTGGCCAGCAGTGTATGATGATTAATTAAATATAACTGTAGTAAAGTGTTATTACCGTGATCCTTTGTTGAAGTGGAATATATTTCGAAGTAATAAAATAAGACAATTTACGAAAGTAATTTTATATGAATAGTAAGAGGAAATACTGGTGCACGCTGGAGATAAAATATATTTACCGTCATTAATATTAACTTTAATAGCCAGTTAGCACCAAAGTAATTTCTTATAAAACTCATTCTACTACTACAAGTGAAGAACTAATGTTCACGCCACTGTTGTACATGTTAAAATACGAGTATGCCTCATATTCCAGCTGCTTCTGAAAATGTATCTTGTGTTAAATCTAAATGATCCACCAATTTTTCAAATGCCTGCTTTTTGTTATATTAATAATTCTTTTTAGGATAACAATACAAGTTGAAAGGACACATTCTATACACTTGGTCTGGTGATGCTTTTGGAGACACTGGTCGAACGTGGAAATTTGTAAAATATTCAAAATGAGCATATTTCTCATAGAGAGAAAAGGATATCTGTCAAGTAAAAACTGGGTTTGCTCACGAAGGGTATGAGATAAAATAAAATAATTAAATTTAAATCTACTGGTAAGACAGCATATTTAGATTATAGAAGATCAAGAAAATTGGTGAAACAGGGAATTACAACATCAAAAAATGTATGAGAATAGATTGGCTGAAAATGTAAAAATTAGCAGAGAGGATTATTTTAAACATATAAAGGGTAAACAGAATCTTAGGATGAGGGTAGAACATTTGAAGAATGATAAAACAAGCTTGTAACTGATGGTTGTAATGGCTGGGTTATTAAATTTTGCCTTTTCTTCAGTTTTTACTTATGAAGACTTAAGCTGTATTCCACATCCTCAGCAGATACATGGAAATGAGATAAAAGACATTGCCTTTACTGGGAGCTTTTTACGAAACATTAGGAAGTTTAAAAAAAGATAAGGTTTCAGGGCCTCTTAATATTATCCTAAGGATCTTGAAGAATGTTAAGGATTGGATATATAAACCACTTGGTACCATTTCTTAAGCCCTTAAATAGTGAGCAGGTACCAGAGGATTGGAAGTTAGCTAAAGTAACTCCTCTTTTCAAGGAAGGTGATAAAGTTGTCCCAGTAATCATAGACCCATTACTCTTCCATCATTTGGGGGAAACGTTTTGGAAAATTCATTAAAAAATGTGTGCAAAGTTATTTAACAAAGTGTAGAATTTTATTGGATAGTCAACATGGTTTTCACTGTGAAAAAAATCTTGCCTTACGCATTTTGTGTCATTCTTTGAATAGGTTACCGCTTGCGTAGATATGAGAAAGGGTGTAGATTTGGTATATCTGGATTTTCAGAAGGTATTTGACAAGATACCACATAAAAGTATTGTAAAAGCTATCTCTGCAGGTGTTTGATATAAATTAACTAACTGGATAGAAGAGTGACTTGATGTAAGAAAGCAGAGGGTTTTTTATAAATTAAGTCAAACTGGTTTAGTACCTCACGTCTCAGTTTTAGGACCTTTGCTCTCTTTGATTTACATCAATGAAATAGATAAAGGAATGGTCAATATATTACTTAAATTTGCTGAGGATACTGAAGTCTTTGGCCTGGCTTGCTGAAGAAGGATGCTGCTGAATTACAAAATAATTTAGACCATTTAGCGAGTTGGGTGAATAAATGGCAGATGGATTTTATTTATAATAAATGCAAGATAATGCATGTAAGTTAACATAATTTGAATTATAATTTGGATAGGAATAACTTTGTGTTATGAAAGAAAGGGATCTTAGTGTCATGATTAATCAGTTTCTTAAGTCATCCAATCAGTGTGCTGTTGTTAGTGGTATAGCAAATAGGTTGTATCTACAGAAATATTGAATAAAAGTGTAAAGAGGCTATAATTTCATTGTATAGGTCACTGGTTAGACCACATTTGAACTATTTTGTTCAGCCTTGGGCTCCTAAAGAAATACATTAAATTGTTGGAAAGGGTTCAGAGGGGGACTACTAGATTGGTGCCAGAGATGGAGGGTTTGTCAACGAGTGATTAAGATCTTTGAAGAAAAAAACAAAGAGATAGAGGGGGATCTGATTGAGATGTCTAAAATTGTTAAGATAATTGACAGTGCTGATGCATCACCATGTTTCATAATTAAGGAGTGAATGGCAGAACTAGAGGCAGAAGTCATTTTCATCTGAGACTATTTTTCTTTAGAATGGATTGGTAAAGACAGTAAATTTAAGAAATATCTAATGCTGACAGAAATTATTTCTTTATTGATGAAACAACATTGAAAATTGGTACCAACTGCATTACAATAACAGAACTTTACTGAAAGGGTTTCAATAACAAAGGTTAAAGCAACAACATTTCAGATAATCCAGTTTTACCTTTGTTTCATCATGAATACATTGCTTCAATGATCGACTGAAGAAAACACATTCCACAAGATAGTAGCATGGTTATAAAAATAGGTTTCTAAGTGATGCCTAACTTGTCTTATGCAATCTTATACTTCTGTCCTTTCATCCTATTATCTTCAGAAATAACTCAGAGTACTCACATGGCCTTATCATATTGATCCCTCTGGATAATCTAGTAAATTCATTAAGGAAATGAGATCTTAACCTATTCCTATAAAATAATCCTCCATCCTCCAGAATCACCTTACTTGCCCTCTTATGAACCCTTTCCAGTAAGTCAATATCCTTTCTTAGATGAGATCAAAACAGTAAATAATATTGTAAGTGATACTTGATAAACATGCGACTGTCAAAACTCCACCAGACCAGGTTTACTGTAATCCAACTGAGGACAGTGTAATGTAATGTAATTACAATCACAGTCTCTACACAAGAAGGTATGCTTATCAGACCCATGCCACAAGCCAATCGAACAAGCCCAGCAATAAACTGTTCACTAATCAGAGATGTTGAAAAAACCCACTTGTAGAGAAATATATATGCAAAAACGGCTTGTTTGGGTTGAGAAAATATTTTACATAGAAGAGCGAACAACGTTTCGACCTTCTTCGGTCATCGTCAGGTTCACAAAGGTTGTTAGCTCTTCTATGTAAAATATTTTCTCAACCCAAACGAGCCGTTTTTGCACATATAAACTGTTCACTACATTACTCAGTAGGTTGCTACTTAAATTGTAAACTAATGTTGACACATTTCTTGTAAGAATACACTATACCAGATGTTTTTTATGCTCTGTCAGAAATGATTTAAGACTTTTGGACAGGTGTGCCCAACAGGCAAAAACAGGGCACAAATTCTTACACAAAATTAACTTTTTTTCCATAATCTTAATCAAGGTTCCTAAATTTGTACCTAGTTTTTCATCATGTCTAACTGACTGAAAGCAAGACCACTTTGGCACAGCATCACAGACGAAACTCAATAGTCAAAACAAAGTTCACTTTATTTCCCAATTTTCTTTTTCTTTCTTCCTTTTTCTGAATATTCAAAATCTCAACATTATTCCTGTATCTTTGAATATTTATTTAGAAGAATACTCAGCTCTCAATAAAAGCTTGTGACTTGGTAAGTTAGTTTAACAACAACAGTTAAATATACATCACTTTAGCTCAGAACTGAATCCCACAGTTAACTCCTCACATACTACAATAAAGTGAGCTATGTATTCTTAAGATGGCTGGTATGTGTATTAAAACTCTCTTTGTTAACCTGAAGATTGCTTAAGAAGTCGAAACATTACTCTGTACCTTATTTTAAGTTTTAATGCCCTTACAAGTCATCTTGACAATACATTTTTACTTCAAGCGGGTTTCTCGTCATCACAAAAGTGAGTTATGAGTGGCTAAACAAGTTTAACTGTTTTCAGTAATTAATTATACCAAAACAACAAATATATTTACCAGAATTTACTTTTCCAATAAATGTGAGATACATTAAGAGTGAATTCACCACCCACAATTTGATAAAACCACACAGACTAAACCAGTAAACTACAAGTGTATGTATACTAACAAAACTGTAGTAGTATACACACACACTAACAGTACATCTGTTACATACGTGTTACAGATACAGAATGTGATATACTTTATCCCTTGTTTAAACACTATAGTTGACATCAAAATATTTTCTATTAATGTTACATATAGTGATAAAAGGTTTCACATATATTCATGTAATTCTTTGTCATTAAAACATATCTACATTTCTTTTCATCTTTATCATGTATAAGGGAAAGGAGACTATAACAACTAAGTTTATTAATGTTACACAAACCAAATACACGGCTACAAAATTATGGAAGCTTTAAACCACTGTTTTCAATGACTAATCAAACCCTGTCTTCACCATCTTGTACTATTATAAGTATATTTTGTTTCATACCAGTGAAACCAATAAAAAAGTTTAAAAACTTAAAATGTAAAACAGGTTATCATACTGAGTATAAATATTCATAGCTATATATACATAGGAACTAAGAGAAATAAGTCATGTATAGTTTATCATTACTAATAAATTCAACAAACACTAAAACCCAACCTGAGAAATTAACAAAATAAGAACAAACCTCACTAATATGGGGGTTAGAAGCTACCAATTTACTGAAACATCATTCTAATTTCACAGTAACATGAGGGTTAGTATTCACTGATTTACTGAAACATTATTCTAATTCCACAGTAACATGGGGGTTAGCATCCACTGATTTACTGAAACATTATTCTAATTTCACAGTAACATGGGAGTTAGCATTCACTGATTTACTAAAACATCATTCTAATTTCACAGTAACATGGGGGTTAGCATCCACTGATTTACTGAAACATCATTCTAATTTCACAGTAACATGGGGGTTAGCATCCACTGATTTACTGAAACATCATTCTAATTTCACAGTAACATGGGGGTTAGCATCCACTGATTTACTGAAACATCATTCTAATTTCACAGTAACATGGGGGTTAGCATCCACTGATTTACTGAAACATTATTCTAATTTCACAGTAACATGGGAGTTAGCATTCACTGATTTACTAAAACATCATTCTAATTTCACAGTAACATGGGGGTTAGCATCCACTGATTTACTGAAACATCATTCTAATTTCACAGTAACATGGGGGTTAGCATCCACTGATTTACTGAAACATCATTCTAATTTCACAGTAACATGGGGGTTAGCATCCACTGATTTACTGAAACATCATTCTAATTTCACAGTAACATGGGGGTTAGCATCCACTGATTTACTGAAACATTATTCTAATTTCACAGTAACAAGCAGGTTAACATGTACTGATTTACTGAAACATTACCCTAATTTCACAGTAACAAGCAGGTTAGTATCCACTGATTTACTGAAACATTATTCTAATTTCACAGTAACATGGGGGTTAGCATCCACAGATTTACTGAAACATTATCCTAATTTCACAGTAACATGGGGGTTAGCATCCACTGATTTACTGAAACATTATTCTAATTTCACAGTAACATGGGGGTTAGCATCCACTGATTTACTGAAACATTATTCTAATTTCACAGTAACATGGGGATTAGCATCCACTGATTTACTGAAACATCATTCTAATTTCACAGTAACATGGGGGTTAGCATCCACTGATTTACTGAAACATTATTCTAATTTCACAGTAACAAGCAGGTTAGCATGTACTGATTTACTGAAACATTACCCTAATTTCACAGTAACAAGCAGGTTAGTATCCACTGATTTACTGAAACATTATTCTAATTTCACAGTAACATGGGGTTGGCATCCACAGATTTACTGAAACATCATTCTAATTTCACAGTAACATGGGGGTTAGCATCCACTGATTTACTGAAACATCATTCTAATTTCACAGTAACATGGGGGTTAGCATCCATTGATTTACTGAAACATTATTCTAATTTCACAGTAACAAGCAGGTTAGCATGTACTGATTTACTGAAACATTACCCTAATTTCACAGTAACAAGCAGGTTAGTATCCACTGATTTACTGAAACATTATTCTAATTTCACAGTAACATGGGGATTAGCATCCACTGATTTACTGAAACATCATTCTAATTTCACAGTAACATGGGGGTTAGCATCCACAGATTTACTGAAACATTATCCTAATTTCACAGTAACAAGCAGGTTAGCATCCACTGATTTACTGAAACATCATTCTAATTTCACAGTAACATGGGGTTGGCATCCACAGATTTACTGAAACATCATTCTAATTTCACAGTAACATGGAGTTGAGCATCTACCGATTTACTGAAATATTCTAATTTCACAGCAATGTGGGGGTTAGTATCTACTGAGCAGCAAAACATTAATTCTAATTGTACAATGATCCAATTTATCAGATGTTGTCACAGAACAGGTAATAACAACTGAGCATTTTGTTTCCCCACAGAATCACTGTACAGTATTCGGAGATGTAGCCTGAGAATAACTGTGTTCTTAAAGATGTTAGGAGAAACATACGGGTTTAAAAAAAGGTGACTACGCACTTTCATAAGATAGGCTTTTCAAAAGCAGTTGTATTATACTGTTTCATATTACTGTCCACACATTCTTAAGGTGTTTGAGATATCATACAATTACCTTAGAGAAAATAATAGTAAACTGAAATGTTCTCCATTAAATGAGTAAAACAGTGGTAAGAGCTTAAAAATCAAACAGGTTAACTACAATTTGATAAGTGAGAAATTGGAAAATTAGCTTTATCCACAAATTCCACCGATTTGTTACATATCAAAAGATAGTGCTATCTGTTAACATATATGATACATAGCTCAGTAAACAGGCCAGTTACTACAGGAAGGTGATGCTAACTTTGGTATGACTAAAAAGTAGTTGAACTGCTCACCTATTCCTACTTATTGCTCTAACATTATGTAACTCCGAAGCTACATAAACAGCACTTCCTATCACATCTCACAGAAATTAGGTATTTTATTGTCTTTAATAAAATACTGATTACATAACATCAGAGTTGTAAGATTTTTCATCAAGTAATATAACTCATTCACATCACAGCTGAGCAATTAATGGATTTTAATAATTGTTTGACAATCAGGCTCATTAATCAATCACATTAAACTAATTGATTATTCTCACAGAAAACTTGGACAGTTAGAATACACAAAATTAGTAACAGGCAATAATTCCTAAAGTTTATTAACCTAGAATAAACTGTAAAAATTAATGAGAAAATGGTAATATTTCAATTACTAGAATAGTTGGATTAATTAAACCAGTAATAATCAGAAATGTTAACTGTGATTAATCATTTATACCAATTAATGTAGAAAAGATGAATCAAGTCACATGTTCAGCTAAGATTATAATATGGAAATATTTATCTGGAAAAGGTTAACTGCTACTACTTTTACAAACTACTTAAAAATATCTAAACCCAGAAATGACATCACACATAGCGGATGAGACACCAATAACAGGCAGTACTAGCAGTAACAATGAAAGTTAAACAACAACATACTAAAACAATCTGTCACAGTCATCCCTCTATATAAAATAGAAACCAAAACCACAAATGTTTTACTTCTATGGAGAAAAAAATCCCCATCAAAGTGAATATCATCACTCAATGTAAACTTTAACCACTCACCAAACGATTATATGCTTTAACACTTGGCAACTTAATCAGCCATTCCTGGCTAATATCACAATAAGTCCTTGAAACCTAATGAAATTTAGTGCAAAAACTTGTACTACACAATATACAGGGCTTGCACCTAACTCTCTGACCAGCAGTAGATAATCTGCTACTTACCAGAAAAGTGACTCAAGAAAATTTTTTGGACGATGACAAAAAAAAACAAAAAAACCATTCACAAATAGCTGTTGTTAGTAGACATAGCTAGTCAGTTGATGTAATCTGTTTTTGATCTTACATTTGTTAAAATATTACCAGATTTCTGATGTGTGGTTGTCATAACTATCCATCTTTGTATGAAATCTAAAACGTATTATAATAAAACTCTAATGTGCTTTTTTAAATTTAACTACTACAACACAATTATCAGTTATCATGGTGTGACTACTACAACACGTTTATCTGTTATCATAGTGTGGCAAGTACAACATGCTTATCCATTATCATAGTGTGGCTAGTACAACATGCTTATCCATTATCATAAGAGTGGCTAGTACAACAGTTTATCAATTATCATAGCATGGCTACTGGAACAGACTTATAAATTATCATAGTATAGCTACTACAATAAACCTCACAATCACTTTCCATAATGTGGTTTCTACCATAAATCATATTCCTGGACCCAACATTTTTCTTTAATAATTTTGACCACTGTTCACAAGTATTCTGAATATTCATCACGATGGTACTATTATCAACCGGCTAGTAAATTCTACTACTTACACAACCACTGATTACAACAGTATCTGCTGAATTTTTACCATATAGCTGCCAGTAATTTCAAGCCCTGAATTTTATCATCTTAAATTTTATCTTATTGAATAGCCAAAGAACTTGCATTTGAAATTCAAAACAAAAGAATGACCTTGAAAATTAATTTGAGAAACATAAAAAACAAAAACAGAAATTAATAATATTCTCATGTTTTCTGTTCACAGGAGTAAAAAGAAACAGACTTATAAAATATTGATAGTTTAGAAATCATGGTTACTTAATATTTTCACTCTAAAGTATATAGAAACATTATTATACTGAGTGTTTTATAACTTCCACTGTTTAGAACATGTTTTGTATGCAATATGTAGAGTATGACCATATATAGTCATGTGGTGTGTTAGAATGGCATTATGATCACACTAAACAGTACCCTTGGATACAAGATACTTCATCCAAATTTAACCTTTAACGAGTAACTACAACACATACATCGTCTTCCCCTGTAATCCAATTAGTCAACTACAACCTGAATTTGAAAACACTATGTCCACCAATTTCCTGAAGAGTGAAAGTGACTTTGAAACACTTGCAACTTAAGTTTATTACATTAATGTAATATTTATTAGGAGCTGAGCCAAATACATTTCAAACTAAAATATACCAGTAACAAAAGATGTTCTTATTATGTTTATCATTCCTACTGTTGTAAACATTTAAAAATCATACAACTTTCAATGGCAGTGTTTAGGATGGCAAGGAATGAAATGGGCAGTGTTTGGCTTGGTATGGAGAAAGTCCAGATACTAGATAACACATGAAAAAAAAGTATTATCAGAGAAAGAATATATTCAGATTGACAAAAAAGCTAACGTTAGTACTGAAGATAAATACAATGGAAAACTGTGTTTTTAGAGTTTGTTTTGAATTAAGCACAAAGCTACACAATAGGGCTATCTCTGCTCTGCCCTTCACAGGTATCAAAACCCAGTTTTTAGTGGTGAGAGTCCATAGACATACTGCTGTGTCACTGGGGTACACCTTTAGAGTAGCAGATAATGTCCAAAATCATAAACAATTTAGGATTCAGTACTGATGATGGTGAACAAAAAAAGTAAAATACAAAAAATTTAAGAAAACCTTGCACGAGGGTTACACATGGCACAGTAAAATAATGGAAGTGATCAACATGCATGTACAAAATAAGAAATACAAAGATACATAAAAACTTGCATTACACAAGATATATTCTCAAAAATGCATGGAAAAAATATTCAATTTTAGAAGAGGCATGAAAAAAATTAAACTTGAACAAACTGTTCGATTTCTTTGCATGCCTTTCTAAAAGCTAAGAATATATCAATGTTCATTAAAATACAAAACCATATGAGTGATATTTTTGTGTATAAATGATAACAAAAAGAAAAGAATGTTATGAAAGGATGAGTACAGTGCCTGAGTTGACACTGTCGTAACTTTATGTCCAATGCCTAAAATACAGAGATGAAAACAGCTAATTTAAAATTAAACACTTCTATACATCAAGTAATATTCATGCTATATTTACAAATAACTGCATAAAATCTTCAAAATACTGTTATGCACAAGTCAAAAAACCAAAATACATTAAGAATTTCAGTTTGTCTAATCAACAAACACCAAAATATTATCAGTGATTCTCACAAGTTCATGTATTATGTAAATTCCACTTGATAACTTACTTATTACAAGAATCTCTAACTATAAACAAAACCACGCTGGATGCTAATTATGCACACACTCATCTATCTGAGTGTAGACATCCAATTTTAACATCACTGTGATTGGTGGAATCAGACATGCTGCCACTGTCTGAAGTGTTGCCACTGGACAATCTTCCATTGTGGTCTGATGATACTGTATGTTTTGGTTGAAATTCCGTGATAATAACAGTGACATTGTTCACAGTTATTGCTTTCTGCTGAGCACTGCTGCGATCCACGTTCTTTAGTCGGGGTCTATAAAAAGTTGTAGTTAAAAGTAAAAACACTTTACTGACTTTTATACACTGTAGAAATACACAAAAGCACTGTGAATATATCTCAACACACATGTAGTACAAACATCATAAACATTCTTTCAAAAAAACAAGTACTTGTCATTCAATAGTCTAAATATGACAACTAAGTAATTTTCATATACAATTAGTATCAATGAAGGTCAAAATAAAAAATTATTTTAGTTTTAATATATTAACTCATTGAAAATTAATTCCAGTGGTAATGTCAGCTTATATGATTCTCCAAGCTACTGGGATGTCTTTTTTCTTGTTGTATTCATGAATCTTGTTATTACTTGTTTTTGAGTACATCACACTATTAAAGCCCTGATATAATTTCTTTAGGTGACTCCATCTGGTGGTTATCATGTGTAACAATATTAATAAGAAGCTCATTCCTACTTCTAAGTGGTTGAGTAC
>NC_134825.1:7498809-7539260 GCF_004210375.1 Tachypleus tridentatus | reverse complement strand
TAATTTTGTGTATTAATCATTATAGTAATTTTGATTTATTAGTGACTTAATAATAATTAAACTTCACTTACCTAATGTAATTCATACCATAACATAGTTTATGCAAATGGTAAAATAAATAGCACTTAGACTAGCATTCCATCCAGCCTGTTGAGTTCTGATATTGGGCAAAAGCCTCTTAACATTAAATTTAAGAGTTAAATATGTGATATTAACACATCTTTTAGATCTAAATCTATGAATAAATATCTTTCAGTAGTAGGGGCTGAAATAAAAACAGTCAGTTTTTGGTGGCATAGCCCTGTTTATTGAGTGGCAAACATTATAAAATGTAGTTCTGATACCTGATGTTTCACAGCAGCTTTAGTTTGGCTGTGGATGTCAAGTAACTTTTTGATTTGCATATTCAAAATGTTTTTAAGATAATATACTCAATCCTGTATAACTGTTTATTGTCATATAATATATGTATGTACAATATGACTATAGGCCTGTGATAACTAAACCTTAAATACCTTATTGTTTATAATAAATCTTGCTAACCTTGAATTGTTTAACCTGAAAAGGAAACCTATTTTGTTTAACACAAAATTTGAATGTTTAGATTTTTCCATTACACTTTCATTTTAGACCCTAAATATAGCATTATAAAATCTAAAGCTCAGCAGTGAACCAATTAAGACAAGTTAAACAGTCAGTTTTAATCAATGACTGATGCTAAATTTTATGAATCACTGGTATGCACCTGTAATGATGTTAAATGTTTATAGTGTGTTTAATGGAAAATATGCTCTGTGTGCATATATTTTATACATATTATAAAACTTAATGCTGTTGAAATATACTTATATTTGAAATATGTAGTAAATTTCTAAATGCATTAGGCTTAATTTTGTGATCTTCATACAATTCATCTAATAAAAAAAGATAATTGATAGCATTGCCAAAGGTCTGGCATGGCCAAGCGTGTTAAGGCGTGCGATTCGTAATTTGAGGGTTGCGGGTTCACATCCCCGTCGCGCCAAACATGCTCGCCCTTTCAGCCATGGGGGCATTATAATGTGACGGTCAATCCCACTATTTGTTGGTAAAAGAGTAGCCCAAGAGTTGGCGGTGGGTGGTGATGACTAGCTGTCTTCCCTCTAGTCTTACACTGCTAAATTAGGGACAGCTAGCACAGATAGCCCTCGAGTAGCTTTGTGCGAAATTCCAAAAAACAAACAAACAAAACCTCTCAAACATTTTCTGGCTGTTTAACATTATACAACACGTCATTTGATGTATGAACACCTTAAGTTTATATTACAATAAACAAAAATAAAATTATATATTGAAACATCTAATACCGCCCTCTACATTTCGACACACAGTTACACAACCCCTTTCAAACATGTGGTCAGCTTCCGGTCAGTTACCTCTTTCTTTGTGAACCTGACGATGACCGAAGAAGGTCGAAACGTTGTTCGCTCTTCTATGTAAAATATTTTCTCAACCCAAACGAGCCGTTTTTGCATATAAAAAAAAAAAAAGCCCTTGTGAAGAAGGATGTGACTGAGGAGCACACTAGACATATAATGCTTTATGAGATTAAAAAAGGCAATAGTGCAGTAGAAACTACACAAAACATTCAAGGTGTTTATGATGCAGAGTCTCTCAATGAAAGAAAATGTTGAAGGTGGTATCAGAAGTTCAGATCAGGTGAATACAGCTTAAGTGATGCGCCACATTCAGGTTGTCCTGTTGAGTTTAGTTGACTTGATGCTGGCTGCATGTGATGAAGATTGTGCTGTAACAGTTGAAGAACTAGCATAAAAGCTTAATTCAACCCATTCAACAGTTCACTGTCATCTGCAACAGCTTGGAAAGGTGTCAAAACTTGGGAAATAGGTCCTTCATGGTTTGACAGAAGCCAACTTGAGAGCAGTAGTGGACATTTGCACTGCTCTGCATTGTTGTGAATGTCCAAAAAATATTAAGTACTGCAGACAATAGCTCAGTGCCAGGTACACTGACTAAAGCACAGCCCAAAATGGACCTCCATCCTAGGAAAGTCTTGTTAAATATATGATGGGATATTGTTGGTGTGATCCACTTTGAGTTGCAACCATTCAATGTAATGATTACATCAGACTTCTGTTGTCAACAGTTAGATTGTCTGAATGTTGCTCATCTATTCAGAAGTTTGCAGAACTATCTTGATGGAAATGAGCTTGGAACACATGAAGATGTCAAAACTACCCTCTCTATATTCTTTTCCTCCAACCCAAAGAATTTCATAGAAGTGACATTCAGAAGCTTGTGAATCGTTGACAAGAAGTAATTAATAGTAATGGAACATACTTTATTGATTAAATAACATTAAAAGTGTTTGAAATCCTTTCTCTTTTTCTGAACTTAAAATTGGACATAACTTTAGGGATGACCTGATACTTTAGAGTTTTACTACACTTCTCAATAATTTTGTGAATTTCATAGAATTCATTTAAAAAAAAATAAATTGTTACAGAAAGAGAACAAAAAAGTTTTATATTTGTATATATGTAGGACAGAATTTATTTTAAATATTAGGTCAGTTTTTAGTGTAAGTAAAAGGTATCCAGTGAAAGCAACACTCTAAAAATGATGAAGGTTTTAGGTTATTCTTTCCTGGATAAGTTCTGTATTAGACTCCGTGTAGTAATTACTGTGAATATAAATATTGTTGTGATAAGTGTTGTATCAGTGATTCCAAGAATCAGTCACAACTACAGTTTGAAAGTAGTGAAATTTATACATCATTACAATGTTTCTCTTTATCAGTCTATCAAACTGTGGACGTCTACAAGTGACAAGCTGCAGTTGACTGCTAATGCTGTATTTTGCCAACCACTGTTGAGATCCAATAATAATACTAAATGTTGACAGTACATTTAATAAAAATATCTGTATTTATGTCACATTATTTATTTTAACAGGGTGGAAGACATGTTGATTATGTCGCTGATCAGATTGTGAACAAGTTGGTGGAAGTAGTGAAGAAGAAAAACAAAGGTGGTATACAGGTTAAACCTTTTCAGGTAAAACATCATGTTTTATTGTGTAGCTTGTTCCTGTTTCAGGTAACATGCTTCACATCATGTTTTATTGTGTAGCTTGTTCCTGTTTCAGGTAACATGCTTCACATCATGTTTTATTGTGTAGCTTGTTCCTGTTTCAGGTAACATGCTTCACATCATATTTTATTGTGTAGCTTGTTCCTGTTACTTCCAGTGTACAATCACAATTAAAATAGTGAGAAGTTCAACTGTAATTCTGTTTCAACCATCTTTTCTGGCTTATGTACATTTCTCTCAGTCAGATTTTAACATTTTGATTAATTTACATTTCTACGCTTATTCATCCAACTGTAAACTCTTTGGTTGAACTCCATTTTTATTGCATCATGTGAGAGATTCTTGAAAACTTCAATCAGTTCTCAACTTTGAAAAAAGAATATAGCCTATGATTATCACAAAGAGGAGATACTAAGTTTAATATTATATAATCTAATTCTTGTGCTGTGTCCAAATTATACTGTCAGTATTACTGTCTTTACAGTTCCTTGATGAAGTGCACATGTGAAAATTTGTTGTGCTATTTTTGTGAACATATATTATTATTGTTAATAACATTTATAATTATTTATTGAAGAGTGCTTACTCAAAGTGTTTTACTTTCTTTATATTATGATCCTGTTAGATACTTTTGATGTGTAAAAATCTTTCTAGGAATATAAACATTTTTGTATGCTTTTGTGTTCAACTTGTATTATGATTATGTTATTTGTCATCTAGTTATGGGATAAAAGTTTAAAAATCATAAAGAATGCTTAAAGTATTTTAAAGTAGAAAATAATATATATATGTATATGTGTAAACCTTATTCTTTTATCATTGACATAGATTATTCTTTTAAATAAATTACAAGAGAATGTATGTACATTTATTTATTAACATAGATTGGCCACCTAGTGGTAAGCCTAGGAAATGCCAAGATAATTTGTACTTTGTGTAAGATTGGGCAACTTGACTTTTAACTTGAATATTTGATTAAATGTTCTTAAACTTCTAACGTGCCCTCTAGCTTTTGTAACAGATGGTTAAAAATAATAAACCATTAACTTGCCTTTTAGTTTCTTGAAAACCTGAATTTTTTTTCAGATCAAGAACCACATGTGGATTTTTGTTAATTGTCTCATTGAAAATCCAACTTTTGACTCTCAAACAAAAGAGAACATGACATTGCAAGTTAAGAGTTTTGGCTCAAAGTGTCAGCCAAGTGAAAAGTTTTTGAATCAGGTATGATAATATACACGTGTTAAATATCCTAGTTGTATTTGTGCATACATTTAATCTAGTTTTGAACTTCCCTTACAACTAATTGAACTTTGAGCTGTGGGCCTTTGACTACAGATCTAATAGATAATAAAATGTTTTTCTGAAGAAGTTTGATGGGTTTTCAAGAATGGGGTTTTGGAGGCTCAAATTTGACTGAACCATTTTATTTAAAAATTTACATTGGTGTATGAAAATTCATTAAAAATATACTCTTAAAACATACTCTACACAGCATGGTACCCTTAATATTCAAAATAAGCCATGTAAAATGTTTTCTATATTGACCATTCTAAATTTCTGAATTTTAAGGCCTCCCATTTTGTTTGCTTTATACAATACACAGGTAATTTTGAGTTGGGTGTTGTTAACAGGAAATTTTGGTGGTGGATTATCTGTGCCATTTTGTTCTTTATTATTGCTCACAAAGTTTTAAAAGGCCTCTCTTCAAAGTTCAAACTGCTAATCATTCTACTTTAATTTTCTGTTTATTTTACTGTCAACAACTGAAGTAGAAATCTGTCAGAAATGAGCAACAAATCACCACTTGTGTCATTAGACCACAATAGAGTATTACCAAGAACAACAAAACACACAGAAAAAAACCAACTTGACTTCTCCTATGAGAAAAAATGACATGTTATTTATCAGCTTATGTACTCTACAACGTTTACAGCAAAAATTTTTAGAGTAATAAGATTACACTTTGAATCTTGAAGACGTTTATTACAATCTATGGTTCGAAGCTGATCCAGTAGACATCGCTGGTGTTTTTAATAATCGTCGTACTTTGGGTGTTTGAAATTTAGCAGTTTACCATACAGGCATACAAAGATAACTGCTTGATTTATCAAGCACCCTTACAGAGAACAAGACATAATCCAAAACATTAAGGTCCCTGTTATTGTAACAATTACTTTGGTTACAAATAGTAGAAACGAGAAAGAAGCTGAAAAGGTCTGCCTTTAATAGTGTAGTGCTTGTTGTTTCAAGGTACCTGTTAATCAAGGTACTACTGTATTAATGTTTACATTTTTAAATTGTCATGGGACATCAATGACGGTTTTGTTTTGGCTACAAGGACGTAACTGCAAATACACAAGACCCCCTACTTGTCATTCCAAATTGTAAAATATTGTTGTACTCATTCCATTTTACCGTTATAATTTAACACTTGACAAATTTGATTGAACAAGTATGTAAGGACAGTAGTTTCTTTAAGTTAGTTTTTCAAGTCTCAAATAAATGTTTTGTGCTTGTATGAAATATTATATAAATATACTTTTTATCCCTTTTAGGGATATCAGCATCATGTGATATATTGCAACTTAGTACTTGTATAATATGTATACTGAATAATTTTTTCAACTTTTTGTGATTTAAAACAAAACAATAATTGTACTCAGCTTATTTATGTGTATTTGTTGTTAATTAAGTAAAAACAGGTACATTCTGGCCTGATGTGGCATGTTGGTTAGGTTATTCAACTTATAGTTTGTTGGTTGTGAGATCTTTCTGAAGATGCTCACTGCTTCAGCTGTAGAAACATTACATTATATAACACAAGTTTTGTTCCTGGATAGTATCTGTTATTTCTTTATTGCTTATGTTGTAAAAGTACAGAAAATGGCTATTATTCCCTTCAGACTTTGCTTTTGTAACTTTTGTAACCTTTTGTAACATTACATTAGGTAACACAAATTTTGTTCCTGGATAGTATCTGTTATTTCTTTATTGCTTATGTTGTAAAAGTACAGAAAATGGCCATTATTCCCTTCAGACTTTGCTTTTGTAACCTGGATAATGAAATTTAGAAATTAACCTATTTTCTATGTAAAAACAGACAAATTTGCCCATTTTCATTTACATATGGTCTGAATACAACAACATATGAATCAAGATTTACATGTATTTATACTAAAGTTGTACAAAAATGTTTAGAAGTGAGTAGTTTTTTGAGATTTGCAACTGTAATGTAAATCACTTTCACGTATCAGCCCCCAAATATAGTCTCCCATCGTGTTTTTGTTATAAATTTGAAGAGAAAAATAGGTCTTTTTCCATTCACATTAGGCATGAGCAATTGGAAAATAACACTTTCAGCCCAGGAACAATAAAATAAAATATTTTGTTACATAGTGTTATAATATGACAGTCATTCCTACTGTTCAGTTTTAAAGAGTAGCCTGAAAGCTAATGATTGGTGTTGTTGACTAGCTGTTTTTCCACTATTCTGTCACTTCAAAATTAGGGGTGATTGATGCAAGTATCCCTCAAGTAGTTTTGTACAAAATTCAACAAATAAAACAGTCCATGTTAGTCACTTTTAGGGATATACTGTGAATAAAGTCTTGCAGGTACAGACAGTATTGCAATATATTTATTACATTCATTGTCATGCCTGCTGGTTAATTATTAACTTCACCATGACGTTATTTTTCTTGAAACATTACTATATTAGCTGTTTCATGATGTTGTTGCATTTCATAAATCAAAAGTGTGTGAAGGAAGTTTTTATTCTAAAGGGAAGCAATAGATATAGATAATTAATGAAACAGGTATTCTATCTTTCTTGAACTTGTAGAAGTTCGTTATAGCATTATTTTTAGCTGGAAGAAAAGCACTTGTTGGTAAGTTACGTTTTCGACAGCAGATTCTCAGCGTAAATAACTTCAGTTGTTTAGAGATTACTAAAATAGTACCAGATTGTAATTAAAAAATAAAATTAAAATAAGGAACTTGATAGAGAAAAATCTATGTAAAGCAGTGGAACTGAAATCTTTAGTTAAAGCTCAGAAAAACTGATGTATCACATGTTAATGTTTGTCTTATATTTTAGATTCATAAAGTAGTTCTTTTCCAAGTTAGCAGTGAGACCAAGAAAATTACCATGTTGGATCAACAAATATCAAATGTTTCTAATCATATGTGTAAAATGGTGGCTTAAGCACTATTACAATTATGTTCTTTATGAAATGTAGTATTAACTGTTTTGACTTTGTTTTTAACTTTTAAAAGTCTTCTAAAGCACAATTCAATATATTTAATAGTATATATTTGCTATCTTGGCCTTTTCGTGTAACCTACAAGAACATGTGAAATTACTATTAATTTACATAAGTTTGTGAATAAATATGGTACGGGGTGAAGAAATACCTTGTTATTTTCAGTTTATAGCAAGAGCAGCAAAATAATTTCATCTGGATGTAAAATGTGGTGTGAACTTGTACACTTTATTTACAAGATGGTTACTATGGTTTTATTACACTTTGTCATGACAAAACTGAAAGTTTGTTTTGAGTTTCTTTGTTCTGTATGGTGATATGGCATTTAGAAAAAGGTTAGTTTAATTGAAATAACCCATTTTAACCATTGTAAACTTCAGTTTTGTTTTGGAGAAATTGGGCAGTAAGGTTGAGTTTTTAAGTAGATGATGTTTATGGTCCTGGAAAGTAGATAGTTCCTTCCTAGTAAAGTCCTGGTATTTTATCCTTTGTCACATGTACAAAACCTACATGCAAACTTCAGATCAGTTGGTGAAAATGTTGACTGTATGGCATTTTTCTTATACCTATTAACTCTTTATCAAAACATGAAGGAATTGGAACATAACACAAAATTCTAAATGGTTAGGAAGAAAAGCATTACAACAAACAGATTAATAACTAAAAAATAAAACCTTTCACATGTTGGTTTTTATTTAAAAAAAAATTGAATGTCAGTAGATACCATGCAACATGTTACTTGAGCAAGAAACTGTTAGTAGAGTGTATGGAGGTAGAAAAATGTCTGTGCTGATCATATGTGACAAGATTTCCTCCACATTAAATTTTGACATACTCACTTTACAAATATCTTTGTTTTAGAAAAACAACTGTAATTAATGCTATATATGTAATCTTTAAACTTGTTGAAAAAGGGTTACCTGAGTTATAAGATTATATTTTTGTATGAGCAGGTCATGAAGTGTGGTATTGTGGAATCAATTATGACATGGGTTCGATTTAAAGCTCAGGTAAGCATTGCATGATTTTTTTATTTAATCGTATAAATCATAATTTTCATAAACTAAAAGCATTTAAAAAACATTATTCATATGAAAATTATTTATGTGAGTAAATCTCATCTCACTACATTAAGTAAAGAAAAGCTTTGCCTGTATTAAATATAAAATATGTAATTATATTCAGTTTTAAAACTTGTTAACAAGAAATTCACTTTCTGAGAAAATAAAAGTGTTAAGACAACTTTTATTATAAATGTGCAATATATATAATAAAGATTTTCATTACCTAGTCAAGTTGTCTCAAACCCTTTATTGTGTGCAGTTTCTATAGCTGTACTTCTTACTTTAAACAGTGCATGATGAAAGGGTATTAATTAACTAGCAATGATACTATTATGAAATATTTTCTGTGGAAAAGTAAAGTACACTGAGGATCATTAACCTGATACTTGTAACACAAATTGAAATGGGCCCAGCCAGGTGGTTAAGGCACTTGACTCATAATCTGAATGTTGCAAGTTCAAATTCCGTCACACCAAACATTCTTGTTCCTTCAGCCATGGGAGTGCTATAATGTGATAGTCAATCCCACTATTCATTGGTAAAAGAGTTGGTGGTGGGTGGTGATGACTAGCTGCCTTCCCTCTAGTCGTACACTGCTAAATTAGGGATGGATAGCATAGATAGTCCTCATGTAAAGTTTCATGAAATTCAAAAACAAACAAACAAACAAATTGAAATGTGATATATTCTATACAGTAACTAATTCAGTGAGAGAGATGTTTGGATTTAGGATCCTATTGTTAATGACTTTCATATGCTGAAAATGTTGATGGTTCTAGTGGTGGTATTTTTTTCTAAGAAAGGAAAATTACTTTGAGATTAATATTTTTTGCATAAATTTTGTTTATAATTCTGAGATATTTTGTGCTTTAATTCATGAATAAGAATATTTTTAATATTAATTTTCATTATACTGATTTCTCTTGAATTTATAAAGTACATTAAATACATTTTGTATGGATTTGCTATCTAAATATTAAAATTGATATGTATTTATGTTGTGTTTGTAGTACATTTCTAGTACTAATTGTGATATGCTATTATACATTAACTCTATAGATAATGGGCTGGGCTATTTTGACTGATTGTATAACCAAGAAGGTATACATACTTTATTTTCACAGCATTTGGTGAGCTTCTCGTAAACATTCAAATCTGTTATGCACAAAAATATAAAATTTTTTATAAAGTATTATTACCAAAAAGGTGACTTTTGAATTAAATAGCCTTCACTGAATCAGTCTTATCAATACATAATTTTTATGCTTTGGATGAAAAATTCTTTCTTTTTTTTCAGAAATTGAAAAATGTAAAATAAAATAAAATATTTTTTATTAATTGAATGACTACAACTTGTAATAGATAACTTCAGTTATTTACTTGAAGAATTAACTTTTCACAACTGCTTTCATTTAGTTTCATTGTTTTATTGTTATTTGAATCCTGCCTAACTACAATGACAAGCCGTAATTTCCTAAACAGGATAGTGGAATAAACAGATGAATTATATCATGCATATCTATGTATGTTTCTCAAGGCATGATAGTGAAGAAGTGCATTTATTTTATCATTTAAGTTTTCTTGTTCTTAAGTTTTTTATTTGTTGAAAATACATAACAATGAATAAAAGAAATTAAAACTTAGATATAGAGTAGTTTACACTCAAATGTCTGCTTTTCAAGTATTATTTTTTTGGTTTACAAAAAGTAATTAATATAGCTTTCAAATATGGATTTTAGAAATAACAAACTATTACTCACAAGATCAGATTGTATGAAAACTAATGGAATTTATTTGACTTTGTAACTAACCTATAAATAATTTTAAAAAACTCCATTACTTATGGGAGCCAATGTCCTTAGTCCAAACACATTGAATTCTAACAGTAAGTTATCAATTTGTACTGCTCAGAGAAAACAGACAATAGTTTGATTTATGTAATGTAAAATTTGATCTTTTTATTGGTTGTAAACATAATTTTTAGCAATTTCAAAGAGAATTATAAGCATTTCCTAAACATGAGAGGATGTGGGAGGGCCATGTCAATGTGGATTGAACAATACAGTGATATATCTATAAAGTAAGATGGTAATAGGCTGAGAATTTGTGTACCAGAAAGTAATTATTTATAGCATAGATGTTTCTGATTGGTTGAACAATCTGGAATACTTGTAAGGAATGAGAACTTACTGTGACAACAAGTTGTGTGATTCTGACAGTTTCAGGTTGTGAATATATTTAAATATTTCCTTTTAAAATGAAAAGATAAAACCTAGATAATATAAAAAACTTGAACCACAATGTACATTTTAATTCCTTGTGTATTGATATACATTGATAATAAAGTTACTTAATAAAAGTTTTAATGTAACTATTTAAAAGGTCATGGTTTTTGTACTTTGAACAAACCTGTATTTGTATTGTTAACTCAATTTTATAAATTACACAATACTATGTTATCTTGAAATTTTGACATCAGATCTGTGATTCATCCAGACTAGATGTGTAATGTTCAGTTGGAAAGAAGAGTCAACTCACAACTGGAACAGTGTATAAGGATCAGCAGGGCTTGATATAAGGAGTCTTTTGCTGTGGCTTTTTCTATGAATACAGTGGTTATAGTAGTTTTCTAATACCCCAAAGTTAACCAGTCTCACTGCTTTATCATTATTGGCTATCCATGTCTTCTTACAGTTTAGTGAACATACCTAGGCTGTTGGTAGCCATGCTATTTTTCAACCATTTGGTATTTTTATTAGCACAAACAGAAATTCGTCCTTGGCATGTATTCTCAAGATGGCTGGTATGGGTATTAACACTTTAATTAAAATAAAGTACAGAACAATGTTTCAACCTTCTTAGGTCATCATGGTCTATTTCTCTACCACTAGTATCCCCTTATAACCAAATCCACCTGACACTTACAGATAACTTAAAATCTGATATCTCTGACCTGGGTTCTCCAAGGTATATGAAACAGAAATGATGTCTTTATACTTCCCAGTGATTACTGGCTTTACACAGACCTATTCAGTTATTTTATAATAATAACACTATGACTTAGAAATCATTTCTGCATGTACTGAAAAAAACAAAATTACTGTGTACTGTCCAGTTCCCTTTTTTGTTTTGTGGTTGACAAACACAATTCAATTTATTGTATAGAAAATGTATTTTTTTTTCCCCAAGACAGTTGAGGAAGGACCATACATTTGTCTTGTGTAGATGAAATACCATCTGTGGTCTGGTGGCTCAGATTTATTAACATTTTTAAAAACATTCCATATGTACACACATATGAAATTTTTTTACTTGGCTGTTTTTTTTTCTTTTTTTTATTATTATTGACATGGCTAAACACAAAATGTAGTGCTAAAAAGCATTTCACATGTACATCCATGTATATCCCCAAACATTTATTTGATATGTTTTTATATGCATGAATACTTTTGTACCTGACTGTGTGTTTTTTGTAAAATAGACACAGCTAAACACAAAATGTAGTGCTAAAAAGCATTCCAAACTAAAAGGGATTCCCAAGCTAGAAGATGCCAATGATGCAGGTACCAAAAATTCCATTGATTGTACGCTCATCCTTACTGAAGGGGATTCAGCCAAATCTTTGGCTGTGTCCGGTCTAAGTGTGATCGGTCGAGATAAGTATGGAGTTTTTCCACTGAGAGGCAAAATGCTGAATGTTAGAGAAGCAACACACAAGCAGGTAAGTTTCATTTCATTTCTTTATGTGTTTGTGGCTTCAACCACTAACAAGTTACTTCACATAACATGATATTGACCATAATATATCTGATGTAAAACATAAATGTGCTTTGTTTTACTGTTCTGTTGGTAAAAGCAAGAATAAGATGATGTAATTGTTTAACTTTCATTGTAAAAGTTTCATTTTTTCTCTTTATCTGCAGAGTGTGGGCTTTTGATAGTTATTAGAATCAAAGTCTGAAGGTATTTTGTATACTTGAAACAGTTTCAAGGCTATATCTTTAAACACTTGTTATTTTTTGAATGAGAGACACCTGAAACAACTGTTTGTACTTGATATAGGTCTGTGTGTATTGTTTTTTGTTTTAGATTCTGGAAAATGCTGAGATTAACAACATTATTAAGATCATGGGCCTTCAATACAAAAAGAAATACCAGAGCGTGGAAGATTTACGTACTTTACGTTATGGTCGTCTCATGATCATGACTGATCAAGATCAGGATGGATCACATATAAAAGGGCTTCTTATAAACTTCATTCATCATAACTGGCCGAGTTTACTTCACTTGCCTTTTCTTGAACAGTTTATAACTCCTATAGTAAAGGTATTAAACACTCATGCCAGTATACTGAATATGGAGAAGAGAGAAATATGTATTTAAAACTCTATTAACATTAGTATTTCTGGATTAAATGTTGCTCTTACTTTGAAATCAGTATTAAATAAAAACATTTGAAAATATTTTTAAAGTGAAATTTTCACTGAAATGATTCTTGTAACAGTGTTGTGATATACCAAACCAAAATTAGGTATGGACTGAACTTAGTTCTGATTTATTTATATTTCTCTCTGTTAAATGCTAGGTTGCATCAGTATATTAGTTGATTTGAGAATATTCTGTGTTGATTTTATGTGACTAGGCATACTAGTACTAATGGGTGTTTCAAACATATGCACAGTATTTAAAGTTATAAGAATTTAAATCGTTACTTATGCCCATTTTGCTTGTTTCCAAAATAACGAATACATCATGATGAAACTTTGTAGAATGGATGGCAAACTGCCTGTTGTGGAGACACAAGTGTAGAGGACAACATTTCGAAAGTCTTCCACCTTTGGTCTTTCAAAGTTTCATTATGAATACTCTGCCAAAACAGTCTATCAAAGAATACGTCATTATTGAATATGATAAGCTGCTCTCATAAGTAATTCTTTATTCATATGTAAGTTCCATAATTTTAAGTAAAACTAGTTGCTTTCTAATGATGGTCCTCTTAATTCAGGGGTAATCTTGAGGGTTATAATGCCAAAATTTAGCATAGAGAGCAAAGTATTTTAAGTTAAACTGTAATAAGGATCATACATCTTATCTGTATTTTATGTGCTGATGGATTATGTGTTTTTATCTTAAATTTGTCTTTCAGGCTGTCAAGGGAAAGGAAGAAAAAAGTTTCTATAGTTTGCCTGAATTTGAAGAATGGAAAACTCAGACTTCCAATTGGAATACTTGGAAGATCAAGTACTACAAAGGTATATGGTTATTAACCTGCCAAATAGAAAGATTAAACTTTTCCTTTACAAAATTTATTAGGAGTTTGGTTACATTAGGCACTCATGAGTAGTTATTTGGCCTCAGTTTCATTTTCTACAATTCTGTTATTGTGATCCAAACAAGAAGGTGAATTTTTAAGCTGTTTATTTCTTAGTTAGAAAGCCAGCAAAATTATAAGTTGTTTGAGGATATTTAGTTCTAGTGCCTGATGGTATTTTCCTTTATAAAGTCTGTATGCAAAAGCTCGAAGAGATTTAACTTAAGAATTAATTTTGTAGAGAAAGTGAACTTAGGTCAGTTATAGTTTGCATTTGCTAAGATTACATGGGTCAAATTCTTCACTTCTTGTGTTTCTGACCCATAACTAGTTTTCTAGTTATTTTTAATAAAACTAAGTTTACAGGAAATAGAAATGAAAAGGTTAACAGTTGAGGCTTTGAAGAAATACATGAAACAAGGGAATAAGAAAAAGGTATTATTCATTTTATTTCACACTTTTAAAATTTACATTTGACTACCACCATGCATTGATTGTAATTTTACTACAGCTAGTGTAATTATTAGGAGGTTTTAGAGGTTATACAAATACATTATGAAAGCTGGTGAATAAATATCTTTTATATTTAACATAACATTCACTTGACATTAAGTTTATTCAGAGTTAGAGTCAGACTGATTCAGTAAATTCACAGACAGATCTTTAATAAGAATTCTGCTTCAGAAATTCTATTTTTTTCATACAATTCACATTTACTAAAATGTTGCTAAGTTTCATGAAGATATATATTGTAAATTGAAAATTATGATAGACACTATGATATCAGTGGAATGGACTGACCACATGTACATAATGTTATGATATCAGTGGAATGGACTGACCACATGTACATAATGTTATGATATCAGTGGAATGGACTGACCACATGTACATAATGTTATGATATCAGTGGAATGGACTGACCACATGTACATAATGTTAATTTTGGAAAAATATGGCTTATAATACAGAGTAGTTGGAGCATTGCGGTGTTTATTGTATACCAAAGTGCCTGAAAAGGCAATTTTGATTCATGTTTTTTTTTATAATAAATATTTAGAGTATACTGGTAATAATAATAATAATAAATAAATAAAAAAAGACACAAGAAAACACAATTTGTCCCTGAAGAAAGGATTATTTTTCAGTAGCTCTCAGGTTATAAGATTTTTACCATTTTGTATTGAGTCTTATTGAACCTACATGTTTTTCTGACATCGTGAATGTATCAACGCGTAAGAATCATGAGCCTAAATCAGATAAATATACGTTGTTATTTCCTAATATAGGTGTTTTATGTGATTCAGTGCTAAAGTACCAAGATGAACACCTAACATTTATTAATGGACATTCAATTAATGGACATTCAATTCAAAATATATAAGTGAAAATAAATGATGCCCTTGTCATGACAACTTCTGTTCCTCAACCTGATTTCTGATAATTTACTTTGGCCATAATGACGTGAAACAAGCAGTTAAGACTGCTTAAGACTTTCCTAGAACTTAAAAACAGTGTCACATATCTTTAGCCTCAGCCTACACATTAAACTGCTCTCTGTAGTGTTATCTACAGATGTGTTTCCTCTAATTGCCTCACACAAAAGAACACAATAATTAAACAATTGAACAATAAAATTCTACACTTTAATAAGGTAATCAATCAAACATGTATACAAACTAACTCCCAACTCTGCCTTCATTAACCGTCCCAATCTAATACCATTCACAATTTTTTTGCATGAGATGGACTTCACCATCACTTTTCTGATACCTGTGAATTACATGAGGCTTTAGTGTGTTTTATTTAAATATTAAATTATATTTTATTTATGTTATACCAGTTAGAATGGAATAAAATCTTAACTAATTATTCATATTTTAATAGTATGCAAGTTTTTAACTTCTGAATTCTGTAAGGTAATGTTTTGAAACATCATGAATTTTTCATAGTGTGACACATTTTATCTCAGCATCTTCTCTATTTTATTTACCACTTCCTCAAAAAATACAAAAGTAAACATATATTATTCACTGTAGAATGTCAATGCTGAGACAAACCATGATTTTTATAGCTTTCATTTTATTTTGGTTACAGAGCTATCAAATAGAAAATCAAGCCGCTGGTGTCACACCCACCTGTAACGTAATCTCTTTCAGGATTTGTTAATAGTTCTCTCTTACATTTATTTATGATCCAAACCAGTAAAAAGCCAAGGTTTTCATGTATAAAATGATGTATAATGTTGTGTTCTGAACAAATAATCATCACTTTCACTTAAGTGAACAAGCTTGCTCATGTGAAGAGTCAGATTGACCAAGTCTGAGTTTATTTACAGAGTTAAAGATTCCACACTATATGTATGACTTGTATGAATTTTCTAGAAATCTAAGACTTTGCACATTTCTTCACAACAAACACCACTCTAATGAAAATCAGCATACATCAAACTTCAGAGAAAAGCCTTTATGGACATCTTCACCAAACAGAAAACCACATTTAGGAAGTTGTATTAAAGCAGTAGAAAATGACGTAATCCAAACCTAAAAAGCAATGTCATGGTGGCATTAACCAAAAACTAAATTGAGAAATTAATTTTTGTTTTGTCTCTGGTATAGTTTAAAAACATTCAAGCAATCTTTCAACTACTTTTTTCTCAATGATAGCAAAGTTAATATATTAGTAATAAATAGTTGGTGCTAAAGATAAATAATATTCAATCACTACTATTGTTGTATTCTAGCTAGCCTGATAAGCCATATTAGTTAATGAGAGGTTTTGCTGGTACTAGATATGGTACTAGATATATAATTTATTCAACCTATTATTACATATTTTTCTTTGATTCACTCATGAGTTCTTAAGGTTTCTCATAACTCATAAATAAATTAACCATGACAGGTGCAAGCTGATAAGGTTATTGTATAATCTAATACATAACTTGTAAGTTGACAGTATAGCTAGATAGAAACTCATTTTTAGGAGTCTCATATAATATTTAAGATACCTCTCTAATAATGAGAGAAAGTTCCTAATTTACAAATAAAATTCTATCAGATTTTAAGTAATGTATAAGATTGTAAGTAATTTTGTTCATGTTAAAAAAGAAACAAATCATTGTTATAAAGACCATCTGTGTACACTCAATAGTATAAAAGATTTAATTGTTAGTATCAATTATTCTTAATGTTCAACTATGTTTATTGTGTACGCTACTTGTTGTTTAGATAAGAAATTAAACCCTTATAAATATATTTCAATCCATTTGTAAGTTAAAATTGTTCTGTTTTCTGTGATGGAAATATAAACAGTCAGTTAAATATCAGAATATTTTGTAACCTTTCTTGAACCTCTTTCACAGGTCTTGGTACCAGCACAGCTAAGGAAGCCCGGGAGTATTTTGCTGACATGGCACGACATCGAATCAAGTTTAAGTACGAGGGTTCTGATGATGATAGTGCTATCCAGTTGGTAGGTGCAGACATTTTGTTTGTAAATACTTTTAACATCTTTTTTTAATTTTTCATTTCCATAAGAAAAAATGATGGATTTAAAAAAATAATTTAATGTGAGTAAATAGCAAGTTCCATAAATGGTGTGTGTGTGTGTTTTTCTTATGGCAAAGCCACGTCAGGTTATCTTCTGATTCCACCAAGGGGAATCGAATTTCTGCCATAAATGGTGACAGCAGGATTATAAGAAAGATCAAATTGTGTTTCTTAACATTTTACACTTTAGGTTGTTGTTAGGTATAACAGCTGTACATAGTTTTATTCAGTTTGAAACCTGTCGATGGAAAGATGTTTCTTCCTTCCAAGAACAAAGATAAAAAATAGTGTTTAGCATTAAATACTGCATGTGATTAGAATATATTGGTTACATGAGAGATGCTTTTTCTTTTTAAATGGTCCTGGGTTGAGCATTTTTATCATGGGTGACCTTGATACTTAGTTATATTCTAACCTGGCAACTGGTGAAAGTTTCTTTTTAGTTCTGTTTTTCCTTCAGGAATATAGTTTTTTATGAGACATTGTTGCGAATAAGACAAACACACAAGTTAGTATGTGTGTGGTCTCTGTTTAACTAGTAATATTTAAACTTTTGTAACAGGTCAAAGATAGATTTTTAATATCTTGTACATCATGGTTAGTATGTGGGTCAATCAAAAAGTGAACTTGTATGACTACCTACTGAAAGCTTTTTGTTTTTATTGTAGTTGAAAATTATATTTGGATGCACTTTGTTCTTTAGTTCAAAACATCTTTAAAAAAGAAACCTTAAAGCAGGATGTATGTTTTATAAATCCAATTTCCCAAAAGTTGTGGGTTTTTAGTACTTACATTTAAAGAAACAATAAATGATAGACATGGCATTTTACCTGTTTGCTAGCTTTTTTTTTCCCATTCATTCAGGCCTTCAGTAAGAAGATGGTTGAACAGAGAAAGGAATGGCTTACCAATGGAATGGAAGAAAGGAAACACCGTCGGGAGTTGGGGCTGCCCGAGGTACAAATTGTTTAATTAGGATGGTGTTATACATATAACATTTATATAAAGTAAATATTTATAGACATCCCACTTACATTAGGTCTTTATTAATTTATTTTTTATATTAATTTAATATATTAAAGTAAAAAAAGAACATATAATAATAATATACCAACCATAATAAATCTATCATATGAAATATTTACAAATCAGAATAAGTGTAAGGATTAATAATACAGTATTAATTATTATTAAGGAAGTTAAGTTATCATTCAAAAGAAATTACAATCCAGTAAGTCTAATTTCACTATTCCTGGATAAAGTGAAGCAACCACCGTGTCAATGGGAGAAGACTACATAAATATTTCTTGAGAACCTATGAGTAAAAGTAAAATAAAATCTATAACAATATGTAAACCACACTAAATCAGCCCATATCCAATACTAAAAAGACCTTCACTCTAGACCTCTATTTATCTGACAAATAAATATTCAAATTAAATGCATGGAAACTAAAAAGTAAAACTATGTTTTATGTTTCTAGACAGGAAGAACCGTATTATGTATAACATGTCAAAACAAGTTAACACATTTTAACCTTGTTTTCATTACATAATGGTATCCATTTAACTGTGATTGTATATCTCAAATAATAAATATTTTGGCAAAGCAATGTTTAAGTAAAGGAGTTCAAGAATCTTTTATTGTAGTGTTAAATTGGTAAGAGTAATTCTGGTGATATTAGTACTAAAGTTTAAATTTATGATATGATGATACAAGTGTTTCTTATTAGTTGTGATGTTAGTACTAAAGTTTAAATTTATGATGTGATGATACAAGTGTTTCTTTGTTTCTGATTAGTTGTATGTTTATGGAAAAGCTACAAGCCACTTAACATTCAATGACTTCATCAACAAAGAGCTTATTTTGTTTAGTAACATGGACAATGAACGATCTATTCCTTCCCTTGTTGATGGTAAGTTTTTAATAGTTCCAGTGTAAGCAGTAGTTTACATATGTACTTTTTGTGCATCAGTAAATTCTTTCATATACGTTTTCAGAGCAGCTGGAATGAATAACATGCAGCAAGCTGAAACATTTATATAAAGAATAATTAATAATAGTTGATAAAAATCCCAGTTTTATAAATATAAAATGACATATAAATGTCATTAATTGAGTTAATTTTGATAATTTTCTTTCCATATTTACAAGTGTTATAACCTTCCTTTATGTCATTCTGTTTGTGTTGAACTTTTTGTTCATAAAGACTTATCATGTCCCCTTTTTGGCTTTTATACAAATTTAACATTATTGATTTAATTTCTGTGTTTGTTAAGTGTCAGAGGCTAGCATGATTGATAATATTAGACACATGTTGTATCATGTTTGGTACTTTGTTTTCTATGTATTACTTTTAACATTGTGAACATTTCAGGTAATATATTATTCCACTAGTTATTATTTTATATATTTAGAAACATTAGCTTTTGGTTGTACTTTAGACAGTGGGAGTAGTTTAATGAGTTTTCATTTGTGCAAAAGATATGTTAGAAAAAATTGGAAACAAATCTTGCAAGTTATATTAGATCACTTTTAAAGAAGTTTATTACTGTAACAGTAACTATATTCTGCATTTCCTAAGCAGGTGATACTGTATTCTTACTTTCATTAACAGTATTGGTTATTCTTTGACAGACTGTTTAGGCAGAGTATTCATGATGAAACTTTGTAAAATGCACGGCAACTAATAATGTCTAATTTTATGTGAGACTAGCGAAATGGAGGTTAAGACTGATAGACGGTGTATCCTCACCGCCATGTGGGGCCTACTTCTTTGTCACCTCCAAAACCTAGGGTACATTTTGTAATCCCATGTTGTAGCTTGTACCTTGGGATCTTTTCTAAAAATTGCAGCATATTTAATGCGTTTTGTTTTGGCTTAAAAATTATGGTTGAAAATATATATATATTGAATATCATTTCTTTGCAATTTTTACTTTTATTATAGATGTTTTAGTATTGTTAGTTTCATATATGTATTTGAGACTAACCTAAGTCTCCTAAGCTGTCTGAACCCTCTAAGGTATTATGGCTGGAAATATTGTTAACAGCAAATATATCTAAATTATGGAACAATATGTGTTAATATTTATTACTAGAAACATGAGAAAAGTATTTTTAATTAGTGATACTGAGTACATAACTTGCTCTGGTTGAAAGTTAACATATTATTATAAGTGTATCTAATTTGCTATACTGATTGCAAGTGTTGTTTTGAGTAGATAGCTTGTTCTGGTTGGAAGTTAATGTGTTATTAAAACTGTTTTAATGTCCTCTATTTCCTGAATTTCTTTTGTAAATGAGTGAACAAAGATGTATAATATAAAGCAGAGATCCACCAGGTTATTTTCACATATGTCTAGTTCTTGAGATATAGACTCAAGCACAGTGGTTTGGTTTTGAAAAGAAACATGTGTGTATGTAAAATACTCATTATTTCTCATATAGGTTTGAAGCCAGGACAGAGGAAGGTAATCTTTACTTGTTTCAAACGGAATGATAAACATGAAATTAAAGTTGCTCAGCTTGCAGGATCTGTTGCAGAACTTTCTGCTTATCATCATGGAGAGGTGAATTATAACTTCTGTTTCTGTGCTTATGAAATGTAACATATATATTTATCACCTTTCTGAAATTAGAGTTTTGATTGCTTTATTGCCTTTCAAACCATGCCTGATTTATAATCCCACCACACTGTTTGTAAATCACTTGTATACATGTTATTTTATTAAGTGACATAATGGAACCATGTCTGATTTATAATCCCACCACACAGTTTGTGAATCACTTGTGTACATGTTCAGTATTAAGTTACATAATGGAACCATGTCTAATTTATAATCCACCACACAGTTTGTAAATTATTTGTATACATGTTACTGTATTAAGTGACATAATGGAACCATGCCTGATTTATAATCCCACCACACAGTTTGTAAATTACTTGTATACATGTTACTTTATTAAGTGACATAATGGAACCATGTCTGATTTATAATCCCACCACACAGTTTGTAAATCACTTGTATACATGTTACTTTATTAAGTGACATAATGGAACCATGTCTGATTTATAATCCCACCACACAGTTTGTAAATCACTTGTATACATGTTACTTTATTAAGTGACATAATGGAACCATGTCTGATTTATAATCCCACCACACAGTTTGTAAATCACTTGTATACATGCTACAGTATTAAGTGACATAATGGAACCATGTCTGATTTATAATCCCACCACACAGTTTGTAAATCACTTGTATACATGCTACAGTATTAAGTGACATAATGGAACCATGTCTGATTTATAATCCCATCACACAGTTTGTGAATCACTTGTGTACATGTTCAGTATTAAGTTACATAATGGAACCATGTCTAATTTATAATCCACCACACAGTTTGTAAATTACTTGTATACATGTTACTGTATTAAGTGACATAATGGAACCATGTCTGATTTATAATCCCGCCACACAGTTTGTAAATCACTTGTATACATGTTACTGTATTAAGTGACATAATGGAAGAACTGTTCATAAATGATTTTTATGATTATTATTATCATCTTTCATTATCAAATCTAATATGTTTCTAATTTTTGACATTTTAATTTCTTAATGATGAATAAGTCTTAGACATGAAATACAAAAAATACAGTACTTATATTTGATTTTTGTTTTTGTTTTTCTTTTTTACCACCAGTTGCCAATAAAACTTGAGTCTACTTTTTATAATGATGGTACTAGTACTTTAAATGATATTTATTTACTTAAATAATGCATCTAAAAATACAGAATAATAGCACAACTAAAGCAAGCAATGCCCTATAACTATTATAATTCAACTGGCTCTCTAAATATAAGTTTTAAATTGATTCCTGAAGCTAATCGATCTGAACACCGTGAGATAAACTGTCAAAGTCAGGATGAAACTGCCAATACTCTGTATGGAAGACAATATAAACTTGTATTTTATTTAATAAATAAGAACTTTACCTTTCCATTAGTTATAAATGATTCAACATAAAATGACAGTTATTGACAATTTATGAAAGAGAGGATGTGAGAGATGGGTGTTACATTTTGTAGTTTGTGACTCCATAAACAAGTAAGATTGGAGTCTATAAAAATTAGACTTTACCTCAGTAATATATATATATATATTTTATAATAAGTAACTTAGATTAAATTCTGTACATCAGGGAGTGGTGATAAATAAATCAGAGAAGAGAGAAGAACCAGAGAACAAATATTATAGTTCTCTTACTAGGAGTGATTGAGAAGAACTAGAGAACAAATATTATAGTTCTCTTACTAGGAGTGATTGAGAAGAACTAGAGAACAAGTATTATAGTTATTTTACTAGGAGTGATTGAGAAGAACTAGAGAACAAATATTATAGTTCTCTTACTAGGAGTGATTGAGAAGAACTAGAGAACAAGTATTATAGTTCTCTTACTAGGAGTGATTGAGAAGAACTAGAGAACAAATATTATAGTTCTCTTACTAGGAGTGATTGAGAAGAACTAGAGAACAAATATTATAGTTCTCTTACTAGGAGTGATTGAGAAGAACTAGAGAACAAGTATTATAGTTCTCTTACTAGGAGTGATTGAGAAGAACTAGAGAACAAATATTATAGTTCTCTTACTAGGAGTGATTGAGAAGAACTAGAGAACAAGTATTATAGTTCTCTTACTAGGAGTGATTGAGAAGAACTAGAGAACAAATATTATAGTTTTCTTACTAGGAGTGATTGAGAAGAACTAGAGAACAAATATTATAGTTATTTTACTAGGAGTGATTGAGAAGAACTAGAGAACAAATATTATAGTTCTCTTACTAGGAGTTATTGAGAAGAACTAGAGAACAAGTATTATAGTTATTTTACTAGGAGTGATTGATAAGAACTAGAGAACAAATATAGTTCTCTTACTAGGAGTGATTGAGAAGAACAAGAGAACAAATATTATAGTTCTCTTACTAGGAGTGATTGAGAAGAACTAGAGAACAAATATTATAGTTCTCTTACTAGGAGTGATTGAGAAGAACTAGAGAACAAATATTATAGTTCTCTTACTAGGAGTGATTGAGAAGAACAAGAGAACAAATATTATAGTTCTCTTACTAGGAGTGATTGAGAAGAACTAGAGAACAAATATTATAGTTCTCTTACTAGGAGTGATTGAGAAGAACTAGAGAACAAGTATTATAGTTCTCTTACTAGGAGTGATTGAGAAGAACTAGAGAACAAGTATTATAGTTCTCTTACAAGGAGTGATTGAGAAGAACAAGAGAACAAATATTATAGTTCTCTTACTAGGAGTGATTGAGAAGAACTAGAGAACAAATATTATAGTTCTCTTACTAGGAGTTATTGAGAAGAACTAGAGAACAAATATTATAGTTCTCTTACTAGGAGTGATTGAGAAGAACTAGAGAACAAATATTATAGTTATTTTACTAGGAGTGATTGAGAAGAACTAGAGAACAAATATTATAGTTCTCTTACTAGGAGTTATTGAGAAGAACTAGAGAACAAGTATTATAGTTATTTTACTAGGAGTGATTGATAAGAACTAGAGAACAAATATAGTTCTCTTACTAGGAGTGATTGAGAAGAACAAGAGAACAAATATTATAGTTCTCTTACTAGGAGTGATTGAGAAGAACTAGAGAACAAATATTATAGTTCTCTTACTAGGAGTGATTGAGAAGAACTAGAGAACAAATATTATAGTTCTCTTACTAGGAGTGATTGAGAAGAACAAGAGAACAAATATTATAGTTCTCTTACTAGGAGTGATTGAGAAGAACTAGAGAACAAATATTATAGTTCTCTTACTAGGAGTGATTGAGAAGAACTAGAGAACAAATATTATAGTTCTCACTAGGAGTGATTGAGAAGAACTAGAGAACAAGTATTATAGTTCTCTTTCTAGGAGTGATTGAGAAGAACAAGAGAACAAATATTATAGTTCTCTTACTAGGAGTTATTGAGAAGAACTAGAGAACAAATATTATAGTTCTCTTACTAGGAGTGATTGAGAAGAACTAGAGAACAAATATTATAGTTCTCTTACTAGGAGTTGTTGAGAAGAACTAGAGAACAAATATTATAGTTCTCTTACTAGGAGTGATTGAGAAGAACTAGAGAACAAATATAGTTCTCTTACTAGGAGTGATTGAGAAGAACTAGAGAACAAGTATTATAGTTCTCTTACTAGGAGTGATTGAGAAGAACAAGAGAACAAATATTATAGTTCTCTTACTAGGAGTTATTGAGAAGAACTAGAGAACAAATATTATAGTTCTCTTACTAGGAGTGATTGAGAAGAACTAGAGAACAAATATTATAGTTCTCTTACTAGGAGTGATTGAGAAGAACTAGAGAACAAATATTATAGTTCTCTTACTAAGAGTGATTGAGAAGAACTAGAGAACAAGTATTATAGTTCTCTTACTAGGAGTGATTGAGAAGAACTAGAGAACAAGTATTATAGTTCTCTTACAAGGAGTGATTGAGAAGAACAAGAGAACAAATATTATAGTTCTCTTACTAGGAGTGATTGAGAAGAACTAGAGAACAAATATTATAGTTCTCTTACTAGGAGTTATTGAGAAGAACTAGAGAACAAGTATTATAGTTCTCTTACTAGGAGTGATTGAGAAGAACTAGAGAACAAATATTATAGTTTTCTTACTAGGAGTGATTGAGAAGAACTAGAGAACAAATATTATAGTTATTTTACTAGGAGTGATTGAGAAGAACTAGAGAACAAATATTATAGTTCTCTTACTAGGAGTTATTGAGAAGAACTAGAGAACAAGTATTATAGTTATTTTACTAGGAGTGATTGAGAAGAACTAGAGAACAAATATAGTTCTCTTACTAGGAGTGATTGAGAAGAACAAGAGAACAAATATTATAGTTCTCTTACTAGGAGTGATTGAGAAGAACTAGAGAACAAATATTATAGTTCTCTTACTAGGAGTGATTGAGAAGAACTAGAGAACAAGTATTATAGTTCTCTTACTAGGAGTGATTGAGAAGAACTAGAGAACAAGTATTATAGTTCTCTTACAAGGAGTGATTGAGAAGAACAAGAGAACAAATATTATAGTTCTCTTACTAGGAGTGATTGAGAAGAACTAGAGAACAAATATTATAGTTCTCTTACTAGGAGTTATTGAGAAGAACTAGAGAACAAATATTATAGTTCTCTTACTAGGAGTGATTGAGAAGAACAAGAGAACAAATATTATAGTTCTCTTACTAGGAGTGATTGAGAAGAACTAGAGAACAAATATTATAGTTCTCTTACTAGGAGTGATTGAGAAGAACTAGAGAACAAATATTATAGTTCTCTTACTAGGAGTGATTGAGAAGAACTAGAGAACAAATATTATAGTTCTCACTAGGAGTGATTGAGAAGAACTAGAGAACAAGTATTATAGTTCTCTTTCTAGGAGTGATTGAGAAGAACAAGAGAACAAATATTATAGTTCTCTTACTAGGAGTTATTGAGAAGAACTAGAGAACAAATATTATAGTTCTCTTACTAGGAGTGATTGAGAAGAACTAGAGAACAAATATTATAGTTCTCTTACTAGGAGTTGTTGAGAAGAACTAGAGAACAAATATTATAGTTCTCTTACTAGGAGTGATTGAGAAGAACAGAGAACAAATATAGTTCTCTTACTAGGAGTGATTGAGGAAGAACTAGAGAACAAGTATTATAGTTCTCTTACTAGGAGTGATTGAGAAGAACAAGAGAACAAATATTATAGTTCTCTTACTAGGAGTTATTGAGAAGAACTAGAGAACAAGTATTATAGTTCTCTTACTAGGAGTGATTGAGAAGAACTAGAGAACAAGTATTATAGTTCTCTTACAAGGAGTGATTGAGAAGAACAAGAGAACAAATATTATAGTTCTCTTACTAGGAGTGATTGAGAAGAACTAGAGAACAAATATTATAGTTCTCTTACTAGGAGTTATTGAGAAGAACTAGAGAACAAATATTATAGTTCTCTTACTAGGAGTGATTGAGAAGAACAAGAGAACAAATATTATAGTTCTCTTACTAGGAGTGATTGAGAAGAACTAGAGAACAAATATTATAGTTCTCTTACTAGGAGTGATTGAGAAGAACTAGAGAACAAATATTATAGTTCTCACTAGGAGTGATTGAGAAGAACTAGAGAACAAGTATTATAGTTCTCTTTCTAGGAGTGATTGAGAAGAACAAGAGAACAAATATTATAGTTCTCTTACTAGGAGTTATTGAGAAGAACTAGAGAACAAATATTATAGTTCTCTTACTAGGAGTGATTGAGAAGAACTAGAGAACAAATATTATAGTTCTCTTACTAGGAGTTGTTGAGAAGAACTAGAGAACAAATATAGTTCTCTTACTAGGAGTGATTGAGAAGAACTAGAGAACAAGTATTATAGTTCTCTTACTAGGAGTGATTGAGAAGAACTAGAGAACAAATATTATAGTTCTCTTACTAGGAGTGATTGAGAAGAACTAGAGAACAAATATTATAGTTCTCTTACTAGGAGTGATTGAGAAGAACTAGAGAACAAATATTATAGTTCTCTTACTAAGAGTGATTGAGAAGAACTAGAGAACAAGTATTATAGTTCTCTTACTAGGAGTGATTGAGAAGAACTAGAGAACAAGTATTATAGTTCTCTTACAAGGAGTGATTGAGAAGAACAAGAGAACAAATATTATAGTTCTCTTACTAGGAGTGATTGAGAAGAACTAGAGAACAAATATTATAGTTCTCTTACTAGGAGTTATTGAGAAGAACTAGAGAACAAGTATTATAGTTCTCTTACTAGGAGTGATTGAAGAACTAGAGAACAAATATTATAGTTTTCTTACTAGGAGTGATTGAGAAGAACTAGAGAACAAATATTATAGTTATTTTACTAGGAGTGATTGAGAAGAACTAGAGAACAAATATTATAGTTCTCTTACTAGGAGTTATTGAGAAGAACTAGAGAACAAGTATTATAGTTATTTTACTAGGGTGATTGAGAAGAACTAGAGAACAAATATAGTTCTCTTACTAGGAGTGATTGAGAAGAACAAGAGAACAAATATTATAGTTCTCTTACTAGGAGTGATTGAGAAGAACTAGAGAACAAATATTATAGTTCTCTTACTAGGAGTGATTGAGAAGAACTAGAGAACAAGTATTATAGTTCTCTTACTAGGAGTGATTGAGAAGAACTAGAGAACAAGTATTATAGTTCTCTTACAAGGAGTGATTGAGAAGAACAAGAGAACAAATATTATAGTTCTCTTACTAGGAGTGATTGAGAAGAACTAGAGAACAAATATTATAGTTCTCTTACTAGGAGTTATTGAGAAGAACTAGAGAACAAATATTATAGTTCTCTTACTAGGAGTGATTGAGAAGAACAAGAGAACAAATATTATAGTTCTCTTACTAGGAGTGATTGAGAAGAACTAGAGAACAAATATTATAGTTCTCTTACTAGGAGTGATTGAGAAGAACTAGAGAACAAATATTATAGTTCTCTTACTAGGAGTGATTGAGAAGAACTAGAGAACAAATATTATAGTTCTCACTAGGAGTGATTGAGAAGAACTAGAGAACAAGTATTATAGTTCTCTTTCTAGGAGTGATTGAGAAGAACAAGAGAACAAATATTATAGTTCTCTTACTAGGAGTTATTGAGAAGAACTAGAGAACAAATATTATAGTTCTCTTACTAGGAGTGATTGAGAAGAACTAGAGAACAAATATTATAGTTCTCTTACTAGGAGTTGTTGAGAAGAACTAGAGAACAAATATTATAGTTCTCTTACTAGGAGTGATTGAGAAGAACTAGAGAACAAATATAGTTCTCTTACTAGGAGTGATTGAGAAGAACTAGAGAACAAGTATTATAGTTCTCTTACTAGGAGTGATTGAGAAGAACAAGAGAACAAATATTATAGTTCTCTTACTAGGAGTTATTGAGAAGAACTAGAGAACAAATATTATAGTTCTCTTACTAGGAGTGATTGAGAAGAACTAGAGAACAAATATTATAGTTCTCTTACTAGGAGTGATTGAGAAGAACTAGAGAACAAATATTATAGTTCTCTTACTAAGAGTGATTGAGAAGAACAAGAGAACAAATATTATAGTTCTCTTACTAGGAGTTATTGAGAAGAACTAGAGAACAAATATTATAGTTCTCTTACTAGGAGTTATTGAGAAGAACTAGAGAACAAATATTATAGTTCTCTTACTAGGAGTGATTGAGAAGAACTATAAAACAAGTATTATAGTTCTCTTACTAGGAGTGATTGAGAAGAACTATAGAACAAATATTATAGTTCTCTTACTAGGAGTGATTGAGAAGAACTAGAGAACAAGTATTATAGTTCTCTTACTATGAGTGATTGAGATTTTTTTAAAATATTTCTTTGTAAAATTAAAAACTTAAAATTTTTATAAGATTAAAATATTTGATTTATTAACTATGTTTTGGTACCATGTTTATTTGTATATATTGAAAAGAAAGTAGTTTAATTAAATTTCAAATGTAATTTTGTAAAGGTTGTGACACATGAACTTTGACACATCTTTTGCAAGGGATTTACAGAATGTAATCTCTGTTTCTGTTACAACATCCCAGTGATCTTTTGAGGATAAATTTTTCACAATTGGTGAATTAAAGCTATTGAAAACCCAGGATCAAAATGAATTTTGTGACCTGTTATTACATAAATAGGAATTCTTTGGTATTTGCATAATATTAAAACTTGTGTTGTTTATTTCAGAACTCTCTAATGGCAACCATTATCAACTTGGCACAAAACTTTGTTGGTAGCAACAATATCAATTTGTTGCAACCCATTGGACAGTTTGGTACTCGACTGCAGGGAGGGAAGGATTCTGCTAGCCCTCGATACATTTTCACAATGCTCAGGTAGATAACATTTGGAAAACGACATGACAGAGATTTTCTGTATTGTATCTTTATAAATAATAAAACTGTGCAGAGTGATGTCTTGTAACAGTAAGGTTTGACAGAAACTAACTGTTCAGTGTTAAGACTTGTTCAAGTTCATTGTATGACTTCAAAATATTTAGGTAAAGTTTTTTATGGTAAGATTATACTTAGTATTTTTAAACTATAATTAATGAAAATCTAAAAACATATGTGACCTGTTAGGAAGTATTTTCTATGCCATGGTTTACTACCATTTCCCACCAAACATTATTTTTATATAAAGAGCTAGCATAATATTTTACTCTGATTTGTAATTTTATCCTTCCTAATTTATCAAGTATAAGCACAATGAAAATCCTACTTTTAACCCTTTGCTATTTTTTAAATATGTAGCTAAGTTTTGATTTTGTTTAGATGATATAAATATTTTTAAGTCATTTTTACATGGGTTCAATCCACATGAAAAATGTTTCAGTATTTCACTTAATATTATGTCTTTAACATACAAAAATATTTTTATTGAGGTATATCTAAAAAAGTAAAATAAAGATTTGTTCACAAATATATTGAGTGTTTGTTTTTAATAACTTGTGTACAAAGTAATTTTCATGCTAAAAATTAAAAATACTTATATCAAAAATCTCAAACTTCCTTTGTGTAATCCCTAAGACCTAAAAGCATTTAAAACTTTTTTTTTGAGTAAATGGTAAATCTAACTGACCTTGTAACCACCAAAACAAAACTAAATTACTCATTTTTCTCTTTGTATAGACTTCATATTGTTTTATAAAACCACATTAATTTATCCTATAAGCTCTAAGTTTGTAACTTTATAGATATATTTATAATTAAATTTCATTGCTTTACTGCCATTTGATCTGTGACTTACTACTGTCTGTACACTTATAAGTTGTAAATATCTCAGGGAATGTGCACCTCACATTATGCTGTGGAATTACATTACCTACAAACTACCACAATTAGTAAAAGCAACGTGCATCTGTGCCTCATGAAACATTTTTATATTATTATTACTTATTTTATGAAATCTAATCTTAACTAACCTAAAAATATCTTTCTTTTTACATTTGTTACTTTTATAATTGCACATAAAGAATAAACATAAAAAACAAGAAATAAAATACATATCAAACCTTTTTTTCTTTTTTGCTTTCAGTTGACGAAGAGAGTTAACCTAATTTTGTTATACTACTTGTAGTATTACAATTAATAATTTTATTTAATTAAATAATGCTCAAAGGATATAAACTAACAAAATGAAAAAGTAAACAAACTCCCTTACCTCTCAAACAAGCCTGGCATGGCCAAGCATAAGGCGTCGCGACTTCGTAATCTGAGGGGCGGGTTGGCGCTGTGTCGCTAAGCATGCTCGCCTCCCAGCCGTGGGGGTGTATAATGTTACGGTCAATCCCACTATTAGTTGGTAAAAGAGTAGCCCAAGAGTTGGCGGGTGGTGATGACTAGTTGCCTTCCTCTAGTCTTACACTGCTAAATTAGGGATGGCTAGCACAGATAGCCCTCGAGTAGCTTTGTCGAAATTCCAAAAAACAAACAAACAAAACCTCTCAAACATTTTCTGGCTGTTTAACATTATACAACACGTCATTTGATGTATGAACACCTTAAGTTTATATTGGTTATAGGTAAAATATATTTAAAAGTAAGAGTGAACTTATTAACAAATATAAAAGATAGGATGTGACAAGTGGCAGGGGGGGTCTAATTTTCTATTTGATAGCTCTGTATCCAGAGTTGAATACTATAACAAACGTGGTTTAACTGACCAATGACAATTTTTATAGAGAGTAATTTAAGTTTAATTTTGTACTTTTCAAGGGGTGGTGGATAAAATATGGATGAGAATATGCTAAGAGAAAACGTGTGACATTCAAGTTTTTTTTCAAATATTGATTTGTAGAGTTAAGAACTTAAAACTTGTATACTATTAAAATCTGAATTATCAGCTAATATTTTATTCCATTCTCATGGGTGTAACATAAACAGAAAGTTGTTTAATAACATTTTGAATGTAACATGCTAAAACTTTGTGTAATGCACAGTAAAAAAATACCAAGGTCAATAGGATTAATCAATTGACCCTAACCAAAACTACATATTAAACTCTAAATATTAAATTTTCTCCTTATAACCACTCGGTGATTATAATCATTGTAAGGAGAAGTGAAAGTATCAGTATTTAGGTGAAAGCAAAATTTCATATTTTTTTTCTTCAATTTTTAACACAAGTTTATTTTAAGTGTATTACTGTTAACTATTTTATACAACAAAATGCAAATTAATGATTGTGTTTTATCTTGGTGAAAAAAATTATTTTTTTCTTTGAAAATAATTTTTTTGGAAAACCTTAATTCTTATGAATTTTATCTGAACTTCAGTAAGGTTTAGTAGACAAGTGCTATTTTTTGGTGCTAGTTATTTATTTATTTATATTTTTTTTTTGCAGTCCTTTGGCAAAGCACATATTTCCTTCTGTTGATGAACCTCTTTTGAATCATCTCTATGAAGACAACCAGAAGATTGAGCCAGAGTTTTATGTTCCCATAATTCCTATGATCTTGGTGAATGGAACAGAGGGTATTGGAACTGGATGGAGCACTAAGATTCCAAACTATAATCCCAGAGAGATAGTGGAGAATCTCCGTAGAATGATTGTTGGAGAGGAACCCAAGCCCTTGGTATGTACAAACTTGTTGTGGATTCCTGTGATGCAGTATGTGGAAGAAATACTGAACAATGTGTAGTAGGGCATATAAAATTATATATTTTAATGGTTAGTTACTTTGCTTTTAAAACATTTCAGATTTTGACAGTGCATAAGATCCAATGAGCATAAAGAAAGATGAATCTGAGTTGCTTCACAGTGAATGTAGACATTTTCGGTCTGTATTATAGGATTTATGGTATCTATTATGTGCACATCTGTATCTGGAACTTTGAAAGTTAAATACTTAAAACTATACACTAGTGTCTTCAATGGTATCTCTATCTCGGCATATAAATTTAGTGCTGTTTTATATTTTACCTGTTAACAAAGGTATATGAAAGCTATTACAAAGTAAATACAACACCTGTGATTAAAGTTTAAAGAAACTAATCTCGCATTTACAAATGCAAGAGCCGTTTGTAACTTAACTTTAGAAGTACTGATGGAGGTTTAAACATGTTTGTCCAAGCTATTTTTTGTATCAAGTTGCTTCACAGTAGCCATTGCTTCTAAAAATATGCTAGCCAAACAGAATGAATGTAAATGAATACTGCCTTTATTGCAATAGAGAACTTGCTAGAAAATGAGTGATTTTCACCTGTGTTGTTGGTCAGTTTTTTATATTGAGTGTTCTGAAAAGCAAAATCATAAAATTGCACTGCATGATGGAATGTGTAGACTTCAACTAATTATAAATGATACATAAACAAGTCAGTTATTTAAAGGTTAATGGATATTTGTTTAAACAGTAACTACTAGGCTATTCTTCAACCAGAGTCCTATATACCAGTGAGAAAACTATACTCCATTTCATAGCTTGTCAGGAAAACATGACCACTACTTTTATGAATATAAAACAAAAATAAGCAGCATTCTGTTACAAATTTCATCATTTAAAATTTAATGGCATCTTGCAAGAATATGTTTCACTTAAGTTTGCTGAGCAGTTGTGTCCCCTGCTATTTTGTCAATTCAAAATTAAATATAGATATCCTTTGTGTATCTCTGTACAAGTATCCAAAGCAATCATCCAAAAACCATTTCAGATCCTCCAAATTCCAAAATGGTACTACTACCCTCCTCCTCCCAATACTATATTGACTTTCATTTGTTGTTTAGGCATTGGTAAGAAGTTTGTGAACAGCTGACGAGTCTTTTGTGCCCCTACATTTTTTGTGTTATTGCAGTGATTGCTGATCATGTGACTACCCTCCACCAATTCCATTGCACCTTCTATACTGTCACACAGTTGTCACGTGATTAGCACAACAGTGTTCAGATGTGTTTTCTCAGTAGTTTTCACTTCTAGTTACTTGTTCATTTAATGGTTCTTTTACATATTTTTTTGAAGGTCCACTTGGACCTGTGAATTTGAAATCGGATGTGGAATGTGAAGAAGTCCACAAATATGGATAAAACTCATGTTGCTGATGCTGACTGAGGAGATTTAGGCATTAATTTGGTGGGAGTTGCAGATTGCTTTACCTGACTTGTTTTCTTTACTGGGTGAAGAGAATACTGTTCCAGATATAGTGTTATACACCACAGGTCTGCTTTGTATTTTAATACTGATTTTTCTTGTTGTAGTTGCTCTCTGCTTGATTATTTGTTTTCTCAACTTCACTGTCCTTTCTACCTTTCTAATGTGGGATTCCAGCTGTGGGAGAGCAAAGGTTTGGGAAGATAACGTTTTCTAACAATGATATGCTGGTGTTTTGGGGTTTGTATATGCCAAGTTTCAAAAGTGAGGATTGTGTTGCAATGGTAGAGGGAGCTGCCTGCCCTATTATAGAGGGTACAGTGGGATTGGTGGAGGGTGGTCACATGATGAGCACATGCTGCTGCAATGACACAAAAAAGTAGAGGGGTATGAAAGACTGGTGTGCTGTTCTTAAAACTTATCAGTACTATAGGGTATGAAAGACTGGTGTGCTGTTTGTAAGACATATCAGTACTATAAGGGTATGAAAAATTGTTGTGCTGTTTGTAAGACTTATCAATACTATAGAGGTATGAAAAACTGGTGTGCTGTTTGTAAGACTTATCAATACTATAGAGGTATGAAAGACTGGTGTGCTGTTTGTAAGACTTATCAATACTATACGGGTGTGAAAGACTGGTGTGCTGTTTGTAAGACTTATCAATACTATAGAGGTATAAAAGACTGGTGTGTTGTTCGTGTAAGACTTATCAATACTATAATGGGTATGAAAGACTGGTGTGCTGTTTGTAAGACTTATCAATACTATATGGGTATGAAAGACTGGTGTGCTCTTCGTAAGACTTATCAATACTATACAGGTGTGAAAGACTGGTGTGCTGTTTGTAAGACTTATCAATACTATATGGGTATGAAAGACTGGTGTGCTGTTCGTAAGACTTATCAATACTATACAGGTATGAAAGACTGGTGTGCTGTTCGTAAGACTTATCAATACTATACAGGTATGAAAGACTGGTGTGCTGCTCGTAAGACTTATCAATACTATACAGGTATGAAAGACTGGTGTGCTGCTCGTAAGACTTATCAATACTATAGAGATATGAAAGACTGGTGTGTTGTTCATAATACTTATCAATACTATACAGGTATGAAAGACTGGTGTGCTGTTTGTAACACTTATCAATACTATACGGGTGTGAAAGACTGGTGTGCTGTTTGTAAGACTTATCAATACTATAAGGGTATGAAAAACTGGTGTGCTGTTTGTAAGACTTATCAATACTATAAGGGTATGAAAAACTGGTGTGCTGTTTTTAAGACTTATCAATACTATAGAGGTATAAAAGACTGGTGTGTTGTTCGTAAGACTTATCAATACTATACGGGTATGAAAGACTGGTGTGCTGTTTGTAAGACTTATCAATACTATCTGGGTGTGAAAGACTGGTGTGCTGTTTGTAAGACTTATCAATACTATAGGGTATAAAAGACTGGTGTGTTGTTAGTAAGACTTATCAATACTATCTGGGTGTGAAAGACTGGTGTGCTGTTTGTAAGACTTATCAATACTATAGAGGTATGAAAGACTGGTGTGTTGTTAAGTAAGACTTATCAATACTATACGGGTATGAAAGACTGGTGTGCTGTTTGTAAGACTTATCAATACTATATGGGTATGAAAGACTGGTGTGCTGTTTGTAAGACTTATCAATACTATAGAGGTATGAAAGACTGGTGTGTTGTTCATAATACTTATCAATACTATACGGGTATGAAAGACTGGTGTGCTGTTTGTAAGACTTATCAATACTATACGGGTGTGAAAGACTGGTGTGCTGTTTGTAAGACTTATCAATACTATAGAGGTATAAAAGACTGGTGTGTTGTTCGTAAGACTTATCAATACTATACAGGTATGAAAGACTGGTGTGCTGTTTGTAAGACTTATCAATACTATATGGGTATGAAAGACTGGTGTGCTGTTCGTAAGACTTATCAATACTATACAGGTATGAAAGACTGGTGTGTTGTTCATAATACTTATCAATACCTAAAAGGCAGTTGAAGGTTGAGATAGTTATGGGGGAGATAAAGTAGGTACCTATCAGTAATACATTTTCAGTATTAAAGATATTAACTTTTGTGGACTTTATCAAGAGACATTCCATTTAACTCTGCATTTCTCAGTATTTTATATTTTGTCAGTTTTTTTTATTATTATTAATAAACATAACTTGTAAAAGTCACTGCATATATACGCAGACATTTTAAATACGTGAAAATGTCTATAACCTTTTGAAACATAAATTTAATATTTTTAGCTAATAATGAAAACAAAATATTCGTTCTGGACTCTCGTTTCAGAACTAATGTAAAAATTACATGCCAAAACAGTCACTTCAGTGAAATGAATGAACATGCAGGGAAACTCATTATGTTAATTTATTCCATTTTCATGACATATAAACAACAGAGTATCATAACTAACTGACTGCAAAAACTCCTGTACAACATACAGATGTATCCAGTCAATGGAAGTGCTTTACGTCCCTGTATACCTGTAGGATGAACAAAGAAAGCTTTATAAGAAATAAATTAAAAGAAAGTATTTCAAGGTTTCAGGTGATACATTTATAATTCTAAAAACTTTAGAAATAAAGTTTTAAAACAATCAGATCATGCAATTCAAAAGTTCTTTGCATCACCAACTTGAAAAATTCACTGTTTTAAATTATTTTAACTCAGAATAAGCTTCAAAGCTGTTATAAACTTATGTATGGTTTCATCTGTTGACAAGTTTTTTTCTGCAAAGATGAAAAATTTAATGATTTCCATCATTTGATTATAAATTATAATAAGAAGCCAAAAATTGACAATTAGGTTTATAGTTGTTTTTTTTAATTATTTCATTCATTTTAAAAAACAAAACTATCATGACTTTGGTAACACAATTGAACAATGGTTGCACATTGTAATCACCACATGAATAAAGAAAATACTTTGGTCTCTCATGTAATGATTATAGTTTATATTATATTAGGCTGTCACAGTGTTTGCTGATAAGAGTTTAGTGTTATTTAAATGTTCATAAAGCTTTCTGTGTACACATACATATATATACATACATACATACATATATAGGTGTAGACATAAAATAATCTGTGGTTATACATGTATGTACCAAGATTTATCTCTGTTTACATCTATGTATGTACATAAATACATGCAGTACATTTTTTTCTTTCTGTACATGTATGTGTATTTGTACACAAGCTTTCAGTCTCTAAACACCAGTTTATTATGTTAGTTTTTACTAACAGTGTAATATTCTTGTATTTCAATGTTTATTTTAGTAGAGCTGATTATTGGTAGGAAAGTGGTGGAGTTTCTTGTATACAGTTTTCATTTCTTTGTATGTGGAGAACTGATTATTTTTTACACTTAAAACAATAGTTTCATTTCGCTAAGTTCAATACATATATACAGGCTACAGTTTTTATGAGAATTTGACATTAAAATATTTTTGCATATGTGAAAATTTTGTTGACACATTTTCTCTATGTGTCATTATGAAAAGGAGAACAAGTTAATGTAAATGTTTTTTATTTACTTCTGAATAGAGACCATGGTTCAAGAATTTTTGTGGCTCAATAGAACAGTTAGACAGTCAGCGTTTTGTAATAAGTGGTGAGATAGCACTCTTGGGAGCAAACAAGTTAGAGATTACAGAGTTACCAGTTCGCACATGGACTCAGTCTTACAAGGAACAAGTTTTGGAGCCAATGGTTCATGGTACAGAGAAGACAAAACCCTTGATAGTGTATGTAGGAATAAATTGGATATATAATGGACAAAATGGTAGATGGTTACTTTCTTCACTGGAGAAATGTTTTAATACACTTACATGGATATTCTTCAGTTGATATTTAATCAAGATCTGAAGAGGAGTCACAAAAATTATTTTAAGAAAAACAAATTTAATAACTTATTTGTAAATAGTAATAATTGATATACATATATAATGTATAATTATTAAAATGTGACTGTATATTACAAAATATTATGAGTCCACTGAAATACAGCCAAGACGGCCTCACTTTGTAAGGACTAAAAGTCAGTTTTATAGTTTTGGATACAGTAACATTAGTCCATGTGTGCTGCATCAGTGCAAGTTATTGTAATGTTAGCAGGCATAACTGGAAGGTCAATATAATAAATTTATTGAATATGTAATGCTATGAGCCTTAAGCTATTTAGACTAAACATTTTTATTTTCATGTTATAATCTACAGTAATTCTAGAATGAAGAAAAGTATAATTTATATTTATTTTCTAATATTTTTATGGTGGTTACAAGGTCGGTCAAATTGACAGCCCCCACATAGTTAGAGTACAGAAAATGACAGACAAAATATAATCTTATTGAAAACAAACATTTGAAATGTATTCAGGGTATTTTAGAATAACAAATAATATTTGGGATTTTAGGGATGAAGAATAGGTTTTGTTTTTGTTTTAATCATAACATGAAAATCACTTTGTATTTGATCTAGTAATGAAACAAACATGATATTTTCACAAACAAGTCTTTAGTGAGAATAATTCATTAAAACTATCTGTTTTTTTATCTATAAAATATTTGCAAACTTTACTAAAGGCCTACCAAATTTTGTGAAGATGCACACTGCATCACAAGTTGTAGTATAAAAACTTAATGTGTGCAAATGTGTATACAAAGGGTTAAGTTCTAAGTTGTATTTGTTTCACTTGCTAAGATAATTTTTGCCAGAAGTTACAGTATCTAGTGTGACCTGAGACTGAGCTACTAAAAGTGAGAACATGTATAAATAATGAGCTGAATAAAAAAAATCCAAATTACCTTCAAAAAACTAAGTTCAGCTACTCCACCTTACTCTACTTCAACTTAATGTTGTTGAATTCTTCATTTTCCTATATTATACTGTTAAACATTGTTATAAAGCCATTCTTGGTACATTGAGTTTTATAGAAATTCTTCATTAATATTTGGCAATCTTAGTGATACTTTAAAATTAGCTGCTGTAGTTCTCCACACAATATCCACCAGATAACCATGAAACTATACATATTATAACGTAATATAGAAAGTTTGTCTTCATGAAGTTTGGTAAGCTGATTGTGAATATAATTTTCACTAAGTACTTCAATTAAATATCTGTCTGTGAATTTATGGAGTCAGAACATGATTAGTCTGAATGCAAGGTAGTTTTAATGTTAAGATTGAAAATACTTTTCTCCCATCATGTTACCACCATATTAAAAGAAACATCTAACTATTAAACCCACATAACTAGCTGTACAAAATGGTGAAAGTGTAGCTTCAACTATAGAATTTAATTATATAAATCATGTCTAGCTTGCATGCAGACCCCATTGAGAAATTATTTCATTTGTTTTTTTTTCATATCTAACCTAATGAGTCTTTTTGTTTTTACATTTTAATTACTTTATTAACAATAAATTTACATAAAAACAAATTTATTTCTGTCCTCTTGTTTTCATCTCTTGCCACCAAATGAAATGTACCCCTATTGTTTTGTGATGATGGTGACAGCTTATAAAATAATTTTTATTTCAAATACGCAATTAAAAGCACAATTACTATGTATAATATCCTGCACAGGTGCCTTAAAGTAATTCACATACCTGGTTGATGTGAACTAAGCAATTGTAATGATGAATTGTAAGCTAGTTATTTAGAGCAGTGTTGCCAGAAGGAGTTATCCTTATATGGAAATCAGTAAATCAAAATTTGATCTTTATTAGTTTTAAATAATAAATATCTACTGTTGGAGAGAATTAGTGATATCTGATTTATTTATTAACTGTTTTTATATCAACTTTATTAATATACACTGTTTTTTACTAATTGCATGTTTATTATTATTATGCTGCCAAAGTGTAAGTGTACCTCATGTTAAGATTAGCCTCAGAGACCTATTCTAAAACCACAGAGTAAACTTATAGGGTTACAAACATTCTATTGACAAAATATTTTTTATATTCTTTGTGTTAGGTATGAAGACAGATATTTGATTATATCATTAAACGTCAATCACAAATCATGACAAATAATTTTTGCAGCAACATTTTGACCATCCTTGATTAATTGGCACTATTAAATAGCTTATCAGTTTGCTAGTTATTATGTGATTGTGTTAGATCTAATCAAGCCGTATGCTTTCAAGTATACCATAAACAATAAATTTAAAAGTTAATGTGGGTATTGAAACTTGAGTAAAGTAAGTTGCAAAAACTAGTCATTAAAAACAAACTACTGCTCTGCTTTTATTTTTTCTTCCTAAAACCACAGAGAAAAATATTTTGTGAAACCTTTAATAATTGATTATCTAAACCCAAATAAAAGGTTTGGTTTCTGCACAATAGTGCCATGTTTTATGCATCATGTCAAGTTTTTTACTACTGTTGTTCTCACATAATTAAAAAAAAACTGCATGTTGTTCTCTCAGTACTGGGTAGGATTTTGTTAGGCCTACCTGTTAACAATAAACTGTGAGGGTTTAGTTAAACATTCCTTTAATTTGAATTATCTAATACTGCTGTACTATAGTTACATATAATTAGGATTTGTATTTTCAGCATTATAGAAGTTTCTCCAATTCTTGAAAGTAGTGTTTCCTCTGTTTAGAGACTACAAGGAGTATCATACTGACCGCGACTGTAAAGTTTCTGATAACAATAAATGAAAATTTGCAGACCTTGAACACCAAGGGCTGCACAAAATCTTCAAGCTTCAGTCCACTGTAAATACAACATCAATGGTATGAGAGAGTTTTTTATCTTTGTGTTGGTTCTTCCTGATGCTATTATAAATTTTAATCTTTGAAACTTTGATGCCACTTAGGAAAAATCAGATGGTTGTTCTGTTCCGCATTATTGATTACACAGAGGTTAAAATCAAGATTAGTTTGTAGTTAAAAGATTCTA